>NC_135516.1:4000198-4112698 GCF_051989575.1 Stigmatopora nigra
GCTACTCGTGCTGTTGTTGTTGTTACTACCACCAGGCAATCGATGTACCAGGTCCCTCATAGCATATTTACCTGTAATCACAGTGGGATAAAGCATCAGAATAATCAGAACTCGGAGTGAATAGTGACTAAACTTAAAGTCATTGTTGGTTTATTACTCTTATCTGATAGAAATCTTTAATTTAGAAACCTAACACCGGAATCTATATACTGTAAAATACTGTACTGTACAATCTGATGTTGATGCCCCCGTAATGAGTTTACTTAGTCCCTTTAGCATAAAACAAAGAAAAAAAACATGGCAATTGGTTAATATGGAGGGGTTTTCAGTGTCATGGTGCCCACATGGCTGGCATGTCTGTGATAACTTTGCATGTGACTGTGTAGGTGTGAATCTGAGTGTTAACATCTATTTGCCTATAAGTGCCCTGTGACAATCATTCCAGTGTGTATTCCTCTCCTACCCACAATAGGTTGCATTTCTTTCATTAGCAGGATAAGTCATGGAAAGCTTCGACATTGGAGTGTCACCAAACAGAGAACTATAATCCAAGCAAACTTCCTGTCGTTATGGAGGGTAGACTATGTTATATGTGTTAGGTTTATATATATTTACAATGTTCCATTCAATAATGAAAGAGGAGCATACTGCACATGATTCAACTTCATGTCTATTTGGACTGAGAGTTAAAGCATAGCGATTATATGGTAAATGTACTTAATAATTTAGTTCCTTTTAAACTTTCTCAACAATTCCTCCTTCCCAAAAAACAGAACAGTCACAGTTAAACTTTTAGCAGAAATGAAACCTTCTTAAGGAGTTGTCCCTGAAAATATGCTTTTGACATCTTTCAAGAGAGTTACTTACCAATGAGCTCCTTGTTTCTAATGTCTAAGGCCATATTCCTCAAGGCAGTGGCAATTGCACAGACCACTCTGTCATTGTCTATCCTCAATAACTCCACAAGGATAGGAAGGCCCTTCTCTTTACGCACTGCAGCTCGGATATAGACTGACCACTGCATAAGGATATATAAAGAAAAAGTGGGTCAAAGGAGCACACATAGATAGATGTATTTGGTATAATGCAAGATAAGCTGTCATATACAAATCCTGTGACAGACTCTTTTTATCGGCTGTTTTTAAATGTGATTTCTTTTTTTTCATAGAAAATATACTATTCATGACTAATGTATTTTTTTTCTTTACATACAGTCAAATAAATATAAAACATGAGGAAAAAATTACTAATTTTGAATTTGAATTATGAAATATGCTCGATGGCCACTACATTACAGAAGTGAACAAACAAAATTGAATCAGGCGAGTGACATGATTGGGGACATGAGGAATATCCCTAAAAAATCTTAAGAAGCAAAGACAGGGGGAAAGACCACACTAGAAAAAAATTTGAAAATGATAAATCAGGAATTGCATAAAAGCATGAATTTGACTCTAGCTTCTAAAGAACATTTTTGCCAAAGTATGGACTTTATGAAGTGGTATTCTTCCCCGTGCACCAGTGCACTCTCTAACTGATCTTTGTGGTTCTCAGTGGATTTAAATACAACTATTAATGCTTCACCTTCCAGCTTCCGGCAGCAAGGTTTTGCAGAGCACCAGCTGCTCCCTCAAGGGTGTCTGGGTTGGAGCATTCAGACAGCAGGGTGAGGTAGGGCTTCACAATACTGGGATGCCATAACATCTGGATGCCTTTTGGGGGCTCTGCCAAGTCAGGAAATGGGCCCACGCCATCCCACTGAAAAATAAAGCATAATACGTAGAGTCAGGTCTCTCTTACTCTCTCTCTCTCCATCTCTCAATCCCGGTTAAACACTGCCCCCCACCTGTGAAACAGTCCCCTCGGAAACTGTTGTAATGGCAGACGTACAACCTATCTTTGTCTGCCAGTCTGATGATGATGAATCAGACTTTGAATTTTTTTTAAAATATTATGATGATGAATTAGACTTCAAGGATTTAAAATTCTAAATTCCATTTGAGAATTGCGTTCATACTGGTAGTTTGTTTAACCAGGTTTCCGTACCATATGTTGTGACTACATGTTTTGTCATGGTGATATGTGCTCAGCATTTACCAGTTACCAGTACCCGTGCAATACTTGGTGTGAGCTGAGAAAAAGAGGAAAAAAAATATATACACCCATTTTTAGGCACAAAATATAGGTGCACATTATACTCGAATAAATACGTAATTTGATCATGTGGTCTTTATTGGCTAGAATAAACACTGTCCTTTGACTTTAAACTGGTGAAATGGTCTAGAAATTCTATAGATACCAATTGCCTTAAATGTATCCCACGTGGTTCATGTTTGCTAAATGTAAGCTACTTTCGATTGTTCCCTATCATTTTTAGTAATTATTCACACTGAAGAGGATAGGACCCTCCAATAAGATCTCTATATACCCCTCTCGGGTCTGTGCTAGAGTGGCAACATAAATAGAAATTATTTTTTTATTTTTATGATAGATCAAAATGCTCCCTTTAAATGTGATCCTTCTAGATGCAAGATCAATTCAGTCTCTACTTAGCAAAGAAGTTGATGCTTTACCAGACGAATTACAGGTAAAAGCTCCTTCTTATTTTTCCCATTAAAAAAAAGAATAAATTTGTTCATGTCCTCAATGGCAATCAAAGACAAAATTAAGGCTAATTGGTGATTCACACTCCGGATAGCATGTGTTCTTAATCCACTATCTTTTCCAAATGTAAATTATATCTTCCACTCAACCAGAATATGAAATGTATTTTTTATAATAAGCACAAGCTGTTAGATCATCAATAAAATAGTTCAAATCTACAGCAAATTAGTTTTTAGGCCCACATATGAGAAAATACATTAATATAAAAAACTTGTGTATAATATTTGTCAACAATTCGCCATGGAACAGAGAAAAGAATCACTTTCACATATGCTGAATACAATAAATAGAATATTTAGCTGAAGAAAAAAAATCATCAATAATTTTGATCTCATTTATTAACATTTATTATTTTTTTCAAATAACCAGAGCATCATTAAAGTTGATATTTGTAAAGTCATAGATACTATTTTAGGTAAATTGTAACACTGGGTTCACAAATCAGTAAATCCAACATTATTTTTGGCAGTGTTGCTGGAAAGTTATTATGGCATAAATATGACTTTTTCTTTTTTTAATCAGGAAGATCATTCACTGACCAGGTTATACAGTAATAAAGAATATTATTTCTGACCTGGTCATGCCCCTTCTTTTTCTTCTTCTTCTTTCCCCAGCATCCTGAACTCTCAGCATCCTTGCCACCAGTGTCACATAACAGACCATCAAGCTCCTCAGATCCTCCTTGTTGGTTGTGAGATGTCTCGGCAGCCAGACGGTATGAAAGGTTCCTCAAAATGCACACACAGTTCTCTACAGTCTGAAATGGATGAAAAAAAGAAGAGAAAAATCACTAATGGCAGAAAAATGTGACACAAAGTAAGAAATTCACTAAAGAGATGTTGAGGAGGAAACAAACTAAACATAGAAAAATGCACCGGATAAAGATGAAACATGATTTTCATCCTCTCAAAATTCACATTTTTTTGTAATACTTTCTCTATGTTTATGCTTAAGATAATCAAACAAAAGTAAACATCACAGAAATATACCACAAGTAAATTGTGTTATTTATTAAGTTGAAAAAAATGCCCACCTTGTATATTCCAGTTAGAATTATTATATATTTCAGACTGTAAGTAACTTCGAAATATAAGTCACACTCGTCAAAAATTGTGTTATGATGAAGAAGCAGACATATTTGAATACTATTTTGGGAGAAATATTTATGTGATCACCAATTGTCATAGGTAGCTAAACACGAAAGTGCAGTACTTTAGTTAAAAAAATAATAATAAATACAAAAACAGTTCAAATTAATTAAAACGTTGCAAAACTTGATATGTGAGGGATCCAACCTAAATGACCTTACAATCAGCAGAGTTGCAGAGTCACAAAAATATAAAAAATCGGGAAAATAAATAAAAATTGGGGTTTAAAATTTAAGTATTAAGTATTAACCAGTAGGTTGCCATGTTTAGCGATAGACACCCAATCCAAAGTTCTAAGGGAGCCTGCAGCGATCTAATTAGTGGATTGGAGATTGTCAAAAAAATTTAAGGATATTAATAAATTTCAAAATATATATACTTATATTAACACAACAGAAAAAAAATCTACCACATGTTGCCAGGTTTTGATCCCACAGCTAATGAAGAGGCGCTGTTTGAGTTACTAGCTCCATCTAGCTGCGAAGTGCAATGTAGGCTGACTTTAAGCTTCTTTTGCGGGCCAAATTTTTATCATTAACTGCAGACCAATAAAAACTGGGCAGTTACCTGAAGTTGGCGAATTTGCCTGTAGTTTGGACACCCCTGCTATATCATATATTTTAAGGTCAAATGATAATGGAAGCATCCCTCAAACTTCCAAATAATGATTTATTATGTTTTATGTAAACTACAACCCATGCTTTAATCTATATTTACAGGTGTTGCTTTGTGTGTGATGCGCTTGTTCTATTAAAAGCAAACTTAACTGTGTTTGCAGTGCATATTTTTTAAGGCCTTTATGTATGTTAGCTTGTTGTGTGTGTGTGTGTGTGTGTGTGAGTGTAGTGTGTGTGTGTGAGTGTAGTGTGTGTGTGAGTGTAGTGTGTGTGTGAGTGTAGTGTGATACCTTGCTGTCAATCTCGCTGCTCCCCAGTGCAGTCTGGATGACATACAGCAAAGCATCCGTCAGACCCTCACACTCCCTCATCCTCCTGCGGGCTTCCTCACCTGCAGAGCTAACATTGCTGACACACAAATACAGGCACACACATACGATGCAATGTTAACAGATCTCATATATAGAATCTAATGTGAAAAGGAATATAATGAAAATATTTTCTCAATAATAAGTCAATACGTATTGATCATCTGCAATGAACAGGCATGGGACAGTTTTTTTTCTACATATATTCTATATTTTCCATTTGCAGTGGTACTTCGAGATACGGGCTTAATGCATTCTGAGACTGAGCTCGTATGTTGATTTACTTGTAACTCAAATGAACGTTTCCCTTAGAAATTAACTAAAAACAGATTAATATGTTCCAACCCTGTAAAAAAACACCAAAAACAGGATATTGGATTGGAAAAACATCTGTATTTTTTCTAATTCTCCATCTATTATCAAAGTAACAATTAACTAGTAGTTTAATAGTATACTAAAATTAGGCGGATTTCACGAAGGAGAGAGAGGGACAGGGAGAGAGAGCGAAGTGGACGGGGAGACTTTTTGCACGGCAACGCGCTCGTAACATAACATAAACAAATTTAAATGAACTTGGATTACGGTGTAGATACACTCAAAATACGTTTAATCTAACTTTACCCTAAACTTAATTGTAATTTTGTTTTAAATTTTGATACCTTTCTTCTCCCGGGTTGGCTCTATTTGCTCCTATCTCCACCCTGATGCAACCTATCGAGTGTTGTTTGATTTTGTATTCCCTTCAAATATTCTGAAAATGATTCCCACAGATGTCCTCACAATAGGATAACGCACGACCACTTGCCAATGAGAAGTACTAGTATATACCCCCTCTCGTATTAGCAATCTGCTCTGCCCTCCGCACTGACTAACGGGAAAAAATCTCTGAAAAAAATGCAAAACTCCGCCCAGTGCTCGTAGAGATAATTAAACGAGGGAGTTTTGACCAGAAAAACAGTACCCATGATGTTCTTAAGAGCAGCCTTTCGCGTCCGTTCTATGCTCGTATATCAAAATTTGTCTCGTATCTCAAGATAAATATTTGCCCAAAATTTTACTTGTATCTCCAATTGCCCGTATGTCGGGGCACTCGTATGTCGAAATACCACTGTACTGTACATTGCTATATTGTTATAATGCATTTATGGATTGTGACAATGTGTCCATCATAAAATGCAGTTTGGGTGTGGAAGAATTGTCAACAAGATGATGAAAAGTTTGGCAGTATGGTGAGCTCTGATGAGATTGGAAGGAAAGCAAATTGGGAAAGTGAAGGGCCTAAAAGAGGAAAGGCGAGTGGGAGCAGCTGGCTACGCTTATATCAAGCATGTCATGAAATATTCTAACTTTAATCGGACTCCCGGAATTCCCTAACAAGGAAAGATGAATTGGAGTTTGAGTTTAGGCAGCTGATCCATAATAAGCCTTGCTTTACACTACAGCATAACACACAATGCAGACACACTTTCCTCTTCTTTTCCTTTTGCCTTGTCTCATTAGAATTTGTCACAGCACGTCATTGTATTCCATCCAAGCCTATCTTCTGCATTCTCCTCTTAAATTCCAATCACTTTCAGGTCTTCCCTCACAATATCTATATCTTCTTGTTCTCTCTTGCCTGGAAATACCATTCTCATCATCTTTTTGCACTTCACTCAAATCCCTTTCTCCAATGGATGTGTCCAAATAGCTATCTTAGCCGGCCTTCTTTATCATGTAAATATTGAATATCTTTGATATGCTTCTCACTAGCTCATGTCTAATGATAGCCAACTTTAAGATCATCATTTTTTTGCCACCTTCATTTTTCTCTCTTCCTTTGGCATATCACACCTGACACTTTGCATCTCATATTCCAACCTGCTTCATCTGTGAATATATCTTTTACACAATTTTCTGCTAAAAGGCAATATAAAAGGTCAGATTTTAAATGGAAGACTCAACCATTTTTCTTATTTAAACCATAGCAAAAATACCACTGATGATTTAAAGGTCTCGTGTCTTATTAAACTCGGAACGGCGGTGAAGTGGTTGGCGTGTCAGCTTCACAGTTCTGGGGTCGAGGGTTTGATTACGGTGGGTCTTCACTGTAGGGAGTTTGCATGTTTCACCTCGGGCTTGAGTGGGTTTGCTCCAGGCACTCCGGTTTCCTCCCAAATTCCAAAAACTATGAGTGTAATTGGTTGTCTGCCTCCTTGTAGTGCCCTACAATTGGCTGGCCACTGATTCATTGTGTCCCCCACCTCAGGCCAGAAGTCTGCTATGGTAAATTCCAGCACTCCCATGTCTTTTGTGAGAGAGAACAAGTGGTTCAGAAAATGAATGAATGTATTGGCAGACATGAGCAAGTGATAGCACTGCAACATAGTGACCGTGAACAAGAAAACACTTGTTAGGGTGAATTCAGTATAAAATTCACATTATTTCAGCTGAAATGATGAGAAATCTCAACAGCAGATTTTAAAAATACATTCATCCAGACCCCTGTATGAATGTATTTTTAAAATCTGCTGTTGAGATTTCTAACCGCCTAAGGGATATATTTTTTTGCAAAAGAAAATTCCATAATTGTTTCTTAAAGGAATTTTTTTAGAGGTTTCATTTACGATGAACAGTTTTTCCATCACTTTTTTTTACTGAAGTTAAAAAGTTTAAAACAGTCACTCTGTATAATACACATCCTTTATGCACACTGTAAATCTAAATATATGATGTGTATTGCATTTATTATTATTTTAATAAGTAATAAGGGGTAATTGTATTTTAAAAAATGTTCTTGCGAAGCAATGACGTTGGAGTTCCGATCCAAAACAACAATATGTGTCAGTTATGCTCTAATTGTACGTGCTGTGCCCAAATGAGTAAACAAACACCAACACTCTAAAGCCAAACACTGAGTCATCTTGATAGCAGCTAAGTCTGTCATGTTTTGCAGACAAAACAGAATCTAAATCTAACCACACACACACACACGCACACACACACTGCTTGCTTTGAATTGGAGTAAATTTATTTAGCTGTGACTGTAATGAGAAACAACAACTTGGTGGATAATGGTACATAATCCCTTCTATGTAACCAAGCTTTCTTCAATGGAAGGCTGCGATCAAATTTACAACTCACCAAATAGCTAGACTCATTCAGACCAAATACAGTAGAAAGCCTAAAATTCAACCAAATGGGCTTCGATAAACAATATTTATCGACAATGGGATGACTATTCCCTACCAACTACAATTTAAGTGAGACTAATAAAAACAGCCAAATACATTTCCTGCATCTGCCGCAATATTCGGTAAAATTACTGGTTCTGCTCCACAGCAATTACTAATTAATTTGGCTTAACAATGAAAATGTCATAATAGCTTCTACTCTAGTTTTAATCCATCAATGTTATGACTAATTTGAATTGTAACATTTATATTTCAATTTGTGCAAACTTTGTCTCCTAATTACATTTTTTTCAGCCAAAAAGTTCAGTTCAGTTCCTTTGAATAACAGCCCTGAACATGAGCATTGATATGGATTTGATTACAGTATATTGATTACATAATTGACTGCCTTTTTTTTGGTGGAGGGGTTTGGATTAGAATAATCTAATGTTGTTTTTTTTGAAACAGGTAGTCATATTAAAGTGTGAAGGGTCAAATGCATTCCAATGGAAAGAATCTTTAAATATTTGAGAAAAATATTAAATTTGAAAAATAACAGAATGTTATGAGTTTGCATGTTAACCTGTGGCTGGGTGGGATTACTGAAAGTGTTCTGATTCCCTTTTGCGTTCCCAAAATATGCATATTAAATTGGTTGAACACTTGAGAGTGAATGGTTGTTTGGCTCCTTGTGCCCTGCAAGTTACCTGGAATAGGCTCTAGCACCCCTACAACCATTGGGAGGATAAACAGAATGGGAAATGCATGAGTGAATGAACAGAATGTCAATTTTACGTTGTGCAATAGTGGAGAAAAACTAAATTAAAAGTTAATCTTTCCAGGAAGTACGCAAAAAAGCTGTTGTCAGACTTTTTTTTTAAATGTCACTACTCTTTCAGTCAATCGAATCTGATTATTTCATATAGTCCCCCCGTTACTTATTCTCCTTTGACTACTCACTGTAACATGAGGGTGTATTGGAGAAAGAAGATTTAATGCCTTCACAAATTAAAGTGGGCTTTGAGTGCCACACTGAGAATAGATTGACACATATTGCACAGTTAAAAACAATCTTTCGAGTGCAGAAGCGTTTATTTGCCTTCTATATGACGTAAATAATCTCATGTATGTCACACAATGGCTTTCTTACAAGCAGTGTCATGTTTTTGTGTCTAAACATTATTTTCTCTTTTATTATTCTTCAAAGAAAATGTGATTTACATTTAGATTCTGTGAGCTAGCATGTTTCGCATTGACATTTATAATAAGTAACTAACCCACTCGCTCACTAACTTACCAGCTATTAGGTGTATTTTGGTGTCAGTTTTTTAACACTTGAATAAACTTTGGGTATGCAGAAGTGCTTTAGCTCTGAAGAGACGACTAAACCCAAAACTATAACAACGGCGGATGTGTCGTTAACGCGTCGGCCTCACAACGGGGGACCTGGGTTCAAATCCAGGTCGGTCCAACTGTGTGGAGTTTACATGTTCTCCCCGAGCCTACGTGGATTTTTTCAGGGTACTCCGGTTTCCTCCCAAATTCGAAAGACATGCATGGTAGGCTGATTGGACACTCTAAATTGCCCCTAGGTATGAGTATGGGCGTGAATGGTTGTTTGTTTCCTTGTGATCTGCAATTGGCTTGCCACCAATTCAGGGACAAAACTAACATGGTAGGTAATGAATTAAATGAATGAGGTGGATGAAACAAAAGTATTGCTACTCACATTAGTTTTAAAGGGATTTTACATATGTGGAATATCCAGCATATATAATTAAAAAAAACCTAGGAGCTATTAGTCACACTGGGAGAAAAATATCATGTTAAGCTTTCCTGTACCTTTTATGCTTTTGGCACACACACATCCAAAATTAAGAAAAAAGGTAAAGTAATCCCTCGATTATCGTGGCTAATGTAGACCAGACATGGCCGCGTTACACGAAAAATCGCAAAGTAGGGTCACCCCCTATAAAGAAATAAAATGTATTATTATTTTTTTTAACTTCAGTACTGAGTCTTAATAGCAAGCGGAGGACTGGGAAGTGGTTTCCGCTTGCAAATTTCAGCGTAGATTTTCACATTTTTATGTATTTACAAAAAAAGTCCCCAGAAAAAAACGCAATGTAGTGAAGCCGCGATATAGTAAAGCCGTAATTGTTGATATTCGAGGGATTACTGTACTGCACTATTAAGTAACTGACCGGAGGCAGCCGGTGGCATTGCGGAGGACCTGGGAAGAGTGCAGATGTAATTTGCGGTCTTCTTGCGTATGAGGAGAGGTGTCCCAGCCCGAGTGAGGGATGATCACAGCATTGGTCAGGACAGCCAGGGCATCCTGGATGATGGGCATCTTCAGAGCATCACATGACGAAAGGTTCCATAAGACACCTACAGGAAGAAAGATAAAAGAGACAAGTATTCTTTTAGTATTTCTAAGAACTAGCAGTCCTCAATGCATAGTTGTCTAAAGTATGATTAAGTAAGTAACTTTGTATAAATGAATGTGTTACTGGATTGGATTGGATAACTTTATTCATCCCGTATTCGGGAAATTTCGTTGTCACAGTAGCAAGAGGGTGAGGACGTATGAATGCAGATAGTCATTTTGCAATGTAAGGATAAACAGCAAACAATGACAGCTGGGTAAGTATGCAGTGAAGTGTCTATCAATGCAAAGTCCCAGTAGAGCAGTAATTATGACGGAGCTCTAAAGATGATACAATCATTGACTGATTTTCCCCCTCTAGGGTCAACACAGTGAAACAGTCGATCATTATGATAGATTTGGCACAACTTTAATGCCTGATGCCCTTCTTGATACAACTCAGATGATCATGTGACATTGCTTGGCCAATCAGTGCTGCGAGGAGTTTAAATATCTTGAATTAGAAAAAAAAATCATATTTTATTTTATACTAAAGTAGGATTCATTGAATGCACATTTGAAACTGTTCGGTAACTCCAAGAAGGTCAATAACCACTGGTTTAAAGTCTATGGAAGAAGAAGCGATGCTTCAGACCAATCATTCCATCAATTATCCTGGGGAAAGTGATAATATGGAAGAGCTGTCAGTGCTTTCCTGGCCAGAAAAAGAGTATTGTAAGTGTTGTTGCTGTTGATTCTTGAGCCCCAGACTACTGAGGGACATGCATTGTAAAAACATGAATAAAATATGCGGGCATGAATATCAACAAGGCTTTTGTATGGACTATTGAGTCAAACAGATTTAATAAACCTAAACCAGAGAATAATTGCACCTTGTTATCAATGTCAATGTATTGAAAGTGTAGTAAATCTATTTTGCTACAAGTGTAAGACAAAACAGCTAAGCGTGACAACTGAAGCATACATGATGATTTAGCTCCTAGTTACAAGGACAGTTTCCAATTAGAGCAAGTATTTATATTATTTTCTTGGATAGTCTAATAATATTAAAAGCTGGATGCTATATATATATTGCAGCTGTGGCTTTACAATATCAAGTTAACAGGATACTGTATGCATCCTAATAGTGATCATTGAATAGATATTTAGTGGCATACAGTAAATAACATCATGCATTACAGCATCTGTTTGCCAGCCTCTTTTGGAGGGTGCAGTATGACATCATCTGCTAGTGGAGAAAGGCAAAGTGGGTCTTTATCTTTTAGCTAACACATGTGCACCCACAACTCTGCAAACACACACAGAAAAACACATTCAGAAATACACACACAGATGAAGGGGATTAATTGCCTCAGTTTTACATCATGAGTGGCAGCAGGAGGTTACAAATGCGCTGTTGTAATGAGAGAGGGGAAATGAACATGTTAGGTGGCTTTTTTGTGTCTGAAGTCAAACCACAGAATCTCATTTGGGCTATCATTCACTACTTTATCTCATATTTTCTCTTTCATCACTGTATTGCATCTCTTTCCCCGCAGCTTGATATTTTAATTTGATTTCACACTTTTTTATATGATGGACATTTGGCACAACAATGGGTCATTTTGATGGGACACTGGGAATCTTTTTTCAATCATTTTATAAACCGCTTATCCTCACAAGGGTCACAGGGAGTGCTGGAGCCTATCCCAGCTGACCTTGGTGGGAGACACCCTCAATCGGTGGCCAGCCAATCGCAGGATACAAGGAGATGGATGACCGTTCACTCTCACACTCATACCTAGGGGAAATTTAGAGTGTTCAACCACCCTATCATTTAAAAAAAATACAATCTAGAACAAAATATATCTTAAAGATTAAGTGCATTTTAAATGTCTAATGTCTTAAAATAATGAAAACACCGGGGCGCCAGAAAATGTAAAATATGTGGACTCTAAATGAAAAAAAGTCTAATCCCTGTGTTTCAGCACCATGGAGAGTTCTAAGGAGCCACACAATGGGCAGTTTTCATCTCATCTCATTTTATGAACCGCTTTATCCTCACTAGGGTTGCAGGGCTGCTGGAGCTTATCCCAGTTCACTTTGGGCCAGAAGCGGGGGACACCCAGAATTGGTGGCCGGCCAATTGGAGGGCACAAGGAGACAAACAACCATTCACGCTCACACTCCCACCTAGTGGAAATTTAGAGTGTCCAATCGGCCTACCATGCATGTCTTTGGAATGTGGGAAGAAACTGGATTACCTGGAGAAAACCTGGAGAACATGCAAACTCCCCATAGGTGGACCGACCTGGATTTGAACCCAGGTCCCCCACTGTGAGGCCGACACGCTAACCACTCATCTGCTGTCCGCAACAGAATACTGTTTAATGAATTGAAACAAGATAGGGGCAAAGATTTTTCTATGACGGGACTATTTCAACAAATCAAATGCAAGTGATATGCTAAATTGAATGCCCTTTGTCATTAAAACCTATTAACACGTGTCTGTGAGTCTATTAGTGTGTACATATGAACTGTGTTTGGTATAATTGAGTTCACAAAATGGCAACACCTGTAAAAAAAAAAAAAAAAAAAAATATATATATATATATATATATATATATATATATATATATATATCTATATATACATATAGATATATATATGTATATATGAGAGGTTTAAAAAATGCAATACTGAAAAAGTGCAATACTGATCCAGATATATGCATTTTCTCTGCAGCTACTCATCAACGAGGGAGAAATAAAACTTGAACATGAGTAAAACACGCAAAATCAAATATGATGATGACCAATTTTCTTCCCTAATCAGTACTACTTTGGAGAGCAAGTCTTTTCATCGTCATTTCATCTGCACTCCACCCTCATCCTGATCTACTTCAAATATGGTATCCAGGCAACAAAATGCATTATTCATCCAGAAAAGCAGTGGCCATGTTGTTGGTCATGACAAAACGCCTGATTGTGCAACATCATTTTTTATTTTATTTTTATTTTTTTAATGTTATCCTAAAGGTGGTTGATAATCTTGAGGTCAACCTATTCATCCAATCCCTGCTTTGAAAACTAATGGTAGAGTCAGGTCGAAACATGTCTTTCTTAAAATGTAACAAAGAATTGTAAAAGTGTAATTTTTCTTCAAAGGAAATCAGGGTTTCTATTTTAAAGGTTAACCCATTTTTCATTTGTTTGGCACTCTTAATGTACTTACATTTCATCTTGACATTTCTTTGATAGTGACAGAATACCAATGTAGTTACTCACTGAGGATAGCTTGATGAAATATTGATGAATTGATGGATGTCAAACTGTCAGAGTACAATTATTTAGTATTGTGATTGAAGGAACAACCTCACATCTTCACTAGGAGCACAGATTTGCTGACTATTAAATTTCCTTACACTATATGACACAGGCACAATTCTATAAAGCCAATTCGCTCTAGTTACTGCATCAACTAATATGTTTTAATCCCTTTACTCTATCAAGTATTCTTTAGAAATTTACTGAGCCTCGAGGGGAGCTTAATGCTGTGTCATCAGCTCAATTTACAAACTGCAGTACTGGAAGAAATTCTCTTCTTTCCGACATCATTGTGTGGGAGTTCCCAAGGACATCAACGAGTCTATGCATCTAATCAGCTGGGAAAATGAATGTTCAGCTTTTATAACCTGGCTTAATACCTCCCAAAACTATGCCTTGTTTTCTGAACGTGAAACAGAGCAGGAGAGGAGGAGTAGAGATTAGAAAACAAAGAGGTTTTCCCCCTTTTACCACCCCCAGCCCACCCAAGGGCTTTATTCCATCATGGCTGTGTGCATGGTATTTGTGGATTAAGGAGCTGGCCTACCTGCTGTGATCTTGATTCAAAATGCCAGAAAGAGAAAAAGACATTACTGATAAAAAGCAGGGAAACATGCGGTAGCTAGAGGGACATGTAATCCGGGTTTAGATGATCTACATTTTAGATGTAGATATTTTTGTTTTGTTCTGATATTTAAAAATATACAGTGGTACCTTGACATACAAGTGCCCGAAACACGAAAAATTTGAGATACGGGTAACATTTTGAGCATTTATCTTGAGATACGAAACAATTTTGATATACGAGCAGACAGTGGATGGGAGAGGCTGCTCATAAGGGCATCATAGGAATTGTCTTTCTGGTCGTCACTCTCTCAAGTAAGGTCTCTCTGGTCGCAACTCTCCTCGTGTAATGTCTCTACGAGCACTGGGCGGGGCGTTGCATTTTTCAGTGTTTTTCCTGTTAGTCAGTGGGAGAATTGCGTATATACTACTTCACATTGGCCAGTGGTCGTGCGTTATCCTATTTTGAGGACATTTGTGTCCATCATTTTCGGAATATTTTGAAGGGAATACAAAAGCTAACAACCCTCGATAGGTTGCATCTGAAGGTCAGGGTGGGGGCAATAGAGCCAACCCATGAGAATAAAAGTATCAAAATTTAAAACAAAATTAGAATTAAGTTTAGTGTAAAGTTAGATTTAATTTATATTTGAGTGTGTCTGCATCGTAATCCAAGTTAATTTAAATCTGTTTATGTTACCTTACGAGCGTGTTGCCGTGCAAAAAGACATTTTAAAGTATAATTTCAAAACTAGGCAATATTTTCATCTCTATTATTATTGGCTTTTTTGTGTTCTCTCATCTCTCATTTTCTGAACCACTTTATCCTATTGTTTTGTGTTATCTTTTCTTTCTGATGTTGTACAAACATTGCATAACTAATGTTAGATGAGGAACTTTAGAGCAGGTTTAAGATATTAAGGACGGGCCAAAGATTTATTTGAAAAAGTATGTGGTGTACCTGTGAGGAGTTCTCGAATTTCTACATCGGTGGTCTTCCGGAGAAGTCGGACTAGCGCTGGTATTCCGCCACAGTTTTTCAGTGCAATCTTGTTGTCATCATTGGCCTTTCCGTACACCAGGTTGCGCAAAGCTCCACAGGCACTGCGGTGCACATCGGTCATACGGTGGTCCAGCAAGTCCACCAGAAGCTGAATACCACCCTGTCGCCTGATCTGAGGTGAACAGTTTTGAAAAAAAATTATCAGTATTTTGAATCTTAGGAGGAAGAAAAACAAATATAATTAAAAGTCAACAACTTCCAATTAATTGTGGGTGCTAAAAAAAGCAGTTCATGTGTTGTTTTTGTAAACATCCTTGCCTGTTCTCTTCTATTCCATATGTACGTTACTATATATTTCCTCAGCGAAAATAAAAGACACAATTCATAAGCAGCTAAAATCAGAGTTATGAAACAGTTTCAAAATATTTGTAATGAAAAAAATCCTTGACATTTTAAACTGTGTAATTAGTTAAAACAAAATTACATCACTTAAAAAGAGAGTGCTGCAATTTGCATTAGATTTAACACAGCTTGTTAAAGATAATTGTTTTTATTGGTGTGCAGTAACAATGTGCATTTTTTTTTAGAATTTACCTTGCCAGGGCTTGACTTTATATTTTTATATCTTTATATTTTATATGACAATATGGAGTGAATAAATCTGAATTAATTTAGCAGAAATTAACTTACACAATGTTGTGGCCAATTAATAATCTAAAAAAAATAAAAAACAAAAAGCCTTTATTGTCATCATACACAGCTGCGTATAATGAAAGTTAAAATGAAAAGTGTAGATGTATATTACATTTCTTGATTTACCCCCTTTTAAATCAATAATTGTATTTTTTTATTCTATTTGGTCCGTGTTTTTAGTTCAAAAATCATTTTTTTAAATCTAAAAATATATCTAAAAAAAAGCTAAAATAAACATTGGTTTAGATCTATAAAAAACTGAATATTCAGGGCTTTTAATCCAGTTCTTTTAATCCATTTATGAAAAAAATTTGAAATATTATATCTAAAATGGTCCGGCCCACGTGAAATCAAGTTGACGTTAAAGCAGCCAGCGAACCAACCCGAGTCTGAGACCCTTGCAATAGGGAGAGAGCTACCTTTCCTCTTTTCGGACGTTTCATTCAGCTTTTACTGGGGAATTCCACAACGACATCCCACATGGGCCCTGATTTACTAAAGATTTTACTTACACCAAGAAAAAAATGAGAAAGAAAAAAAGAAAAAACAATCTACTCATCTAAAGACCTAATATGCTCTGGAACATGTTTGGCAAAAGGGGAAATTTGCAAATGTAGTAGTTTCATTTTCTCCTTTCTAAGTATATGGAAAAAAAGATGATTTAGCAAGTGTAATGGGAGTCATTAAAATTGCAAAGGCATATTTTGCTTCTTTTAAACACCGTGCCAGAATGTTGTAATACTCGGAGGTGCCAGGGTAAAGCTGGCCAAATGAGGAAGGGAGAACATCTCTACTTGTATAATCAACCATTTTTTTTTATTAAAAAAATGTTCAAATGTGCGGTCTGTTCAGCAAATCAATTTTGGAACTTGTGAATGAATAAAAAGATGACTTTTGGTCAGCCACAAGAGAAGTGTCAATATGACCTACAATATAACAAACTTTTTTTCCACTACATTTGAATGCATTTGAGCTTCTCGTGACAATTGGAGATTCTTCAGGTGCTTTATTTTTTTGTAACTCTGTAAGAGATCACTTTTGGATTCTGCAACCAAAATTAGTGGAAGCCAATGCATGTGTAGTGAATGAATTGTAGATTTGAATTGATAATATAGAGAGTATTATTTTAAGGTCTTAAGGACACAGGGTCAAAAGCAGTGCTACATTTAGAGTTGTGTTAATAGCATGTAATATGGGGTAGAATATATAGGCTTGCTAAGGCAGTTCAAATCTCAGCTTCCTCTCTATGGACCTGAAAGCTATAAATTTTCATTTGAAGCCATGGCACATATGGTGAAATATGTATTATTTAATTCAGCACTAAATATCCCAATAAATAGAACACCCCTTTGCAGCTAAGTGACATAATTCTGTTTGATGAAAGATTAAAATCTGCAATTTCCTGTTCTGGACTCCGAGGGTATACAAACATATTAAATGATGAAACAGATGATCAGATTTCTAGGATTATTCGAAATGAGTTTGGCAAATCCTACTTTCATTAAATGCATTGAATGCATTTATATTGCCAGCGTTTGTATTGACATTATGTTGAATGCTTTTCTTTTCTTGACATATGCTGTTAAACTTCAGGTCTAGTGTATTTTAGACTAGTTTAGAGGATTACAGTACATTAAACCTCAAATTATCAGGGATTTTTTTGTGCCACAAAAGTGGAAATGCTGACAAATCAGATTTGATTCCACTTTATATAGTTTGACATTTTGATATCATAGGGACACACCATTTCGACATACCTGGCAACCCAAAGGGACAAAGGGCTCATAATGTGTAAAGCCTGTGAGATGGCATCTTGCCTAAATCCTAAATATTGCTTGCACTCTGTCATTAAGCAATTGCAGCTGTCATGCGGGCACGATTCCAACTTGTCCAAATACAGTACAAAATAAAGGAAGCGTGCCGTTTGGTTGGTATTTGGAGGGCTACATGTGAGTGGTTAACTACATTGCTGTAAAAAGTCAAGTGGAACAAGGAGACTGTTTGGCTGGTGGCAGAAATGCCAAGGTTTTGTCCTTTTGAGTCATTACCTCACACTTGATCTTGTTGTCTCCAAAGCAGAGATGTTGGAGGTAAGCAGCAGCATTCGACTGGACTGACGGGAATTGATGTTGCAACATTTGGATGACCTCGGGCAGCTCTGGATCTCTCCAACCAAACTCTCTGCGGGGAGACAAAGAGAAAACATTGCAGTACAAGCGTGGACATTTGTTTCATTTTTGAGATTTGTTTCGATTTAAATGGGAATTCTCAATCCATTCCACACAGAATATAGGTAGTTTTGGTACCGATTGAATGGTCATAATGTTATTTTGGAGCCTATTGTATACATCTCATCTCACTCTCTGAACTGCTTTATCCTCATTAGGGTCGCGGGGGTTGCTGGCAGGGGACACCCTAAATTCGTCGGCAGATTCGCCGCCGGACATTTCGTCGAGCGGACAATTTGTCGCCGGATACGCTCGCTCTCTAAATTTTATGGTCTAAGAATGTTCTTTAAAAAGAGGTTTAATATTAAAGCAGGGGTGGGCAATTAATTTCACATAGGGAATTATCCTGTGGCTATAATCTTACATATTTACATGTATATTTTTCATTAATTTGTATAGTCCCTTTATCCAATAAATCTAACTCAAACACAGTTCAAATGCATTTTCCAGGATGCTCTCCACAGTGACTCTATAGAGGGTTACCAGAAGCTTAGTATCCAAGTTGTTCCTCCTGAGTACAGTGAGGCAATGGAGTCATTTCTGGACCTTGCCATGGTGTTTGTAGACCAGGAGAGCTTATCCGTGACGTGCACCCCCAGGAAATAAAGGACTGGACCCTGTCTACACATACTCAATTTATGAGGAGTGGGGCCAGATCTATGCTGTGTTTGCAAAACATAAAAACACCACACAGATGGAAGTGACCTGGATTTGAACCCACGACCCAAGAGCTGTGAGGCCGACGCGCTAAGGTTGTATGTCAGAAAATTGCAGTCATCAAACTGTTCCCAATTAAAAATGTACCCCAAATGTTTTGTTCATATGCTAGACCGAACACAATGAATATTGAAATCATGGTGTGGTTTTGTTAATGAATATTTAGTTTTCAATCTGTCTGTCTATGTTTCTATTTTCTCTACTGAATGTTTGCATCAGGGTTCGAGATGTCTGAGGATGCCAAATGGTTTTCTAATTCTGTCTTCCAACCAGAAAATTCCACATTAACATGTCATTTTCTTCCGTTTGATGCACACTCAGCCTTCTAAAAATGTATGTAATGCATTGCACTCACAGGCAGAGTTGCATCATATGACATATCTGAAAGCTTGTCTGATAAAAGAGAAACAACTCATTTGAATATGATACGGCATGTGAGAAAAAAATGAACACAAGATCAGAAAGTGGAGTTAAAAATAGGAAGCAGATATTGTCAGATATTGACAAGCTTCTTTCTTTGGCAAAATGTATCACAAATAAAAATTGATAAAAGAATGTTGTTCCCGGATTGACTGAAACGGGATTATTTCTTTTTCTTACCACCAATTCACAAGGAAAATATCCTGTCCTTCTCTTTTGTGGTACTGTGTCCCCTTTTAATTTGACATTTCTCCCCACTAAATGCGCATCTCAATGAGATAAACAAATAGACAGTCACCACATTACCATTACCATAACGTAAACACTAGAGAGGCATGGCCTTTAGTAAATATAATCAGAGAAGACTTAGCCTCGTGGAGGTCACCTTGTGGGTTAATTGTCCAATAAGTCTTCAAATGCTCATGCTGAGTAATCAGGCAGATGCGTATTGTGTTTGTTTGTGCACTTTACATTTCGGCACCAAAACATGAGGATGAATGATTGGTCTATCCCTAAATAAATACTATCATTTAATAAAAACAATGTCTTCAATTGACATCATATGAGATTACCAAATAAGGAAGCCACAGAAAGGAATGTAAAATATGTAAATCAATGTGAATGTCCATACTAGAGGATGCTGAAATGGTAGTGGTCTCTTTGCACTAACGCAGTACTGTCATCCTCACAAAGTCAATTGCTAATTGACCCATTGCACTAATCGATATCAGTAGACGTTCCAAATGAACTTATGTGACTCTAATTATCATAAAATGCTTTTGTCACTTTTGAATTGAAATCCTAACAATAGATACATTTCTCATTATCTACCATGTGTTTAACAACCAGAACAACATTGTAGGTTATGAGGGTAAATTTTGTCCCTTAACTACTTGTTTATTGTTCAAATATGTATTTAAACCCCACTATTCAAAGAAATACATACTATTTTGGTAGTATAAAAGTCAATCTAAAAATTTGAAAATGTCCTTACGAAAAATATATATGGCAATATAATATTTCTCCATAACTCCAGCTCTCATTTAATCTCCCATCCAGCTGTCCACCCACTTATTTGTCCTTTTATCCGTCCTTACTCCGCTCATTTGATGTTTAAGATTCAATATTATGTTGCTTAAAAAGGACACAATTGAGCCGAATGAACTGTTCAACTGGGAGTGGGAGGCCTTGCAGCTAAAAATATCTCATTGATTAACATTGATAGTGAATGACTACCATTTTCAATAGACCTTGGCTATTTCTTTCATTCAAGGGTTTCAGGGGGTGCTGGAGCCAATCCCAGCTAACTTTGGGCCAAATGCAGTGGGCTCCTGAATCGGTGGCCAACCTATCACAGGGCATGATGAGACAGGACAACCATTCACATTCACACGCATTACTAGGGGCAATTTAGCCAGATTCTAAAATTGACCACTGTGCGACCTCAAATCTACCTCTTTTGTTCTCCCTTATCCTTTATTAAATGTGCACATCTTTATTTCCCCATAAGATCAATCCCAGCACTACTGCCCAAAAGGGACTTTTTCGGCTAGTGGCCTGGGAAAAGTTTTCCTCCCTGCCTAGCTAGTCCTGGATTGACTGGAATGGTTTTCTTCCCTATCATTCACCTCGGATGACTGCAAGAACACCAGTTTTGATGCGCTGTCTGGGTTTGTTGCTGTCAAGTGAGTGAATGCAGGAACGAAAAAGAATATTTCAGCATTGTGGAACCAGGTTCAAAGTGCTGATGAAATCTTGCCTTCTCCTGAAATGCACATCTGTGTGTCCGTGTGCACAAATAACTGCTAATTTGCAGTGTAAAGCTGATAAGTATTGAAGACTTGTCTCCGTGATGTGTCAAGGTCACTGCACACATTGCTAACAAGCTTCCATCTGAATTGCCCACTCTACTGACGACCAATCAGAACACATCATTTTTTTTCTCCCAAAAACTGGAGTTAGCAGGAAGACAATTGCCTCCAATTGAGCTATGTTTATAAAAATAAACAGCAAAGCCTTGTCACCAAATTCCAACTTGAAAGTGCCATAAAACCCCATGAAAATCATTCATTCTTTTTTGAAAATGCCATGAGAAATATGTAGTCCCTAAAAAACATTATGTACAGGCATCCTGTTTCGTTACAAATAGACAGATGACAGCAAACATGATGTTTGTTCCCCTGCCACTCTTTTAATTAAAGCTCTGTGCTCCTTTTGAATTGACACACAAAATATTTTCTTTTTGGCAAGGGCTCTGACACTGAGAATATTGGGTTGTGCCAAAAAGAAGTCTCACTCCATTACGCTTCAACCCACAGAAATGTTTCCCTCAGATTGTTGTTTGGGTTGACCTACGTACACTGTTGGCATTCAGGTAAACACTTCCTACAAAGTCACATACAGTATGTTTACACTTATATCAGAAAAAGAAAATCAAGTAAAAACACTATGTACATGTTATGAGACTAGGCGAGGGTGATGACGTGGTGGGTAAATAAAACACAAAGAACACGTACAACAAAATGACAAAAACATTGCTGGGAATAGTAAGCGCCTCAGTGAAAAGTGGCCTGTCACAGAGGATCAAATTCAAAGCCTAATTCCTAAGGCGATTATCTTTTTAGGCAGACACATATAGAACATACATGGATTGCAATACTTAAATATACAGCATACTGTGAATAATGTTGTTGTTCTGGACCAAATTACACACACCCACGAAATATACTCAAAGTCTAAAAATTGAGAGTGAATGTAATATCTATCCCAGACACACAGTACTATCATGGTTCATTCATTCACTATGAAGATGAGCCTGAAGCTGTTTTACTTTGTGCTCAGCATCTCTGTCTGTCTTGCTGTGAATTAGTGTTGCAGAGAGCAAGAACACAAGGGGATTTGCTCCCAGCCCAAAACATTGTGTGACAAATAGCACAGCAGGATAAGCAAATAAAATGGAGCCATCTGTGAACATCAAGCAACAGTAAGTTTACTGCGAGAAATGTTAGCTTCTGTACATTATCTAGTGCCAAATGTTAGGTAATGAAACATGCTGGAAAATATATGAACACAGTTCCATCAATTTTACAGTGCATTCTGGCAAATGCACAAAAGGAAAGTAAATAAATAAAGACACATTTTATTCATGTTTAAATATATAGCAGTTGCAGTCTCCACTAAACAAAATAAATGACAGATTTTACTTTAAAATCTTCCACCACACCTATTCAATACTTTAAGATGAAGCAGTTATGCATTAACACATTACTCTGACACAGTGTTTCTTCTTTTAAGAAATGAAGCAGAATAAATCTGTTCACATGGTTGCAGAGAACTTAAAATTTTGATGGCAGATTAATGACCTCATCCCCAATATTTTCACTTCAAAGGACATCAAGTAAATTGCCAAGTGATTTGTGTTGGCTTCTTTTCATCTTTTTGTTTTGATGAGCTTTTGCACTATAAATAAGATTGTTTTTGTTCAAGCACAGCCCCAGTTTCCTGCTGTCAGGCCTGCGGATTGCTTGAATCGTAACAAATCCAAGTTTTAAACAGACTACAAGTGGAGGAGAGATGAATAACTGAAAAAAATAATGTTTTTTTTCCTTTCAGCAAAATAGATAAATCATGCAAACGTGTATGTGCGTTTCTTTGTGTGTTATCTTGGTGTTTCATTTGCTAATTCACTAGACTGGGACAAAGGATTGATGGACTGTCAATTCACTCTGTTTCTTAGCAACCAGGAGGACTATCCTTGATAGCTAATTGTCTGCAAAGGATTGTGTATGTGTGTGTGTGTCTGGTGGATGAGTGAACATTTGTGTGTGTTCGTACCACATTGCAATATGGCATTTAGTGGTAGAGGGGTTTCTTTCGAGTAAAAAGTGTGAGAGTGTGTGTGTGTGTGTGTGTGAGCGTGTGTGTTAGTGTATATCGTATATCACTGACGCATTTTGGGTTGAGCTGAGGTAGGAAAAGAGGGATGACTCATTCCAATAGAAATGGGAAAGGAACAGAATTGCACACATTTTCTGAACCGCTTATCCTGACAAGGGTCGTGGGGGTACGGAAGCCTATCCCAGTTAGCTATGGCCAGGGGGTCCCGCTTGGGGCAATTTGGAGTGTTGAACCATCCTAATCTGGCTATTTTTGTGATGTGGGAGGGAACAGGTGTACTCTGAAAAAGCCCAAACAAGCAGTAAGGACCAACCTGGAATCGAACCACGAACTATGAGGCTGATGCAGCAACCACTTGGCCCAAAAAAAACGTGCCAAGGAAAAGACAAAGCTAATGCATTCACCAACCTGATTAATACATTTTTTGAGGAGCCCTCATCTCACCCAGCAAATTTGACAAGAATATATCTATATATCTATATATCTATATATCTATATATCTATATATCTATATATCTATATATCTATATATCTATATATCTATATATCTATATATCTATATATCTATATATCTATATATCTATATATCTATATCTATATATCTATATCTATATCTATCTATATCTATCTATATCTATCTATATCTATCTATATCTATATATATCTATATATATATCTATATATATCTATATATATCTATATATATCTATATATATCTATATATATATCTATATATATATCTATATATCTATATATCTATATATCTCTATATATATATATATATATATATATATATATATATATATATATATATATATATATATATATATATATATATATATATATATATATATATATATATATATATATATATATATATCTATATCTATATCTATATCTATATCTATATCTATATCTATATCTATATCTATATCTATATCTATATCTATATCTATATCTATATCTATATCTATATCTATATCTATATCTATATCTATATCTATATCTATATCTATATCTATATCTATATCTATATCTATATCTATATCTATATATATATATATATATATATATATATATATATATATATATATATATATATATATATATATATATATATATATATATATATATATATATATATATATATATATATATATATATATATATATATATATATATATATATATATATATATATATATATATATATATATATATATATATATATATATATATATATATATATATATATATATATATATATATATATATATATATATATATATATATATATATATATATATATATATATATATATATATATATATATATATATATATATATATATATATATATATATATATATATATATATATATATATATATATATATATATATATATATATATATATATATATATATATATATATATATATATATATATATATATATATATATATATATATATATATATATATAGCTGATGGCAGGTTATTAAAAAGCATATTTGTCCTTTGCTTAAAACTGGATGGCAGTAGAAAAAAACAGATTATCTGCACTGGTCAATCTATAATCATGTAAATTACGTTGTTTTGCTTTTAGTTTTAAAGTTTATAATGTATGCAGGATGGTGTTAGCACACCCATATTTCAGTTCTGAGTTCAAAAGGTCCAACTCTGGTATTTTGTTTTTTCCCCACCTCCCAAAGTGCACATTTGGTTTTGTGAACACACTGTATTGTCCAAAAACAATTTCATATTTGTTAGAATCCAACCAACTTAACCTTTTATACAGGGAGATGTCAATAAAAAAAAAAGATATACTGATGTATTTGAATGAGCATAAGCAGGGCATTAGCTCAAATGTTTTGACTGGACCTTATTCAAACTACATAGTGGAGACAAATTCCCTGAGTGTTTTCAATAAATATAATTCTGACTAGAAATGTCAACCACAAAATATGTTTAGAAATGATCACAACACGAAAAAATGAAAAAATGTTTGGGTGAAGTAAGAGATGAAAGACACATGAATCAATGGACTGGACAGCCAAATAAGAGAATGTAGTATATTTAGCAGACTTGTTCATTCAAGTGTCTCCACATTTGACTAAAAAATATTAAATGATTCATGGAAATTGAACTATTTAATATTATAAAAAGATCCAATCTAAATTCTGCGTAATTTTGGGTTGCAAAACAAATGATCGCAATGTGATGTATTGTTATTGCCGAAAACTTTACGAAGATGGCATCTGTTCCTTAACTGTCAGCATGACCCATTCAAGGGAATTCCTGTTTGATATACTATTACTATGTGAAATATAGATGCGTGATAATACAGATGTTAATGTGCCATAACACCTGTGTGTGTATCATAAAGCGAAGATGAACAGATGCAGTGAATGAGACAAAGGTAAGATAGATGAACAGAATGTGTATATAGATATATAGAAATAAACAGTAGGATTACTTTGTCATTCTTTGCTCGGCTTGATTTTGATTCCACACAAGGAATTCGGGGTCGCACCTAGCGAGGTAGAGAAAAAAAAAAGAGAGAGGTATATGTTGGCTGTCTGGCAAGAAAAGCGTTTTCATTAACTGTCAGAATAGTGATGATTAATAAAGCGACTATACTTGACTTTCTCTCAGCATTTAGGTATCAGGCAGTGGTGGAGGAGGTGGAAGACATGCACACAGAGCGGGTGAAGGATGGCAATTATGATTGGTTGACACACCAATGTGGTACATCTAACTCCCTTCAATACATTTAATTTTTGGTGCCATCAATTACAATGTGATGAACTTGAATATTGGATTATGGTGCTTATTTAGAACAGACCCAACACCACTAATGGTCCAAAGTGTGCTAAATTTAATAAATGCAATTTTGTAACTAAAGCTTCAATCAGCTGTTAGGCTTCATATGATAGGCTGCATATGATAATCCATTGTGAATATAAGACATAAACCAGTTTTATGCTTGAAATGTGTCGTATCAGCGGACTGTGTACAAATTGCCGCAGGGGCATACTAATGATACTAAAACTTTAGCGTTAACCAACAGACAATGTGGGTGCAATGTGTGGAAGAGCTCAGAGAAACAATGATGGTAGAATAAAAGAGCAATGACAACAACTTGAGAAACCCATTTTAGCGATAACCTCTCATTAGAAAGGAACTTGTGCAAAAAAAAGTTGAGCGGCAATGGCTGACATTTCACAAGGTAAACAGCTTGACTTGGCTGGTCGCCAGTGGACAGCTCACAATCTAAATATTTATAATTTCTGCAAGAAGACTCTCATTTTGGCGTTCATTATACACCCAACACCCAAAAGCACACTTAGATTCTCCTCTTGTATTCATTTACATTGTGAAAAGCTCAAAGTCAATGTCATCCCAAATATTAACTTTTAAATTGGACCTCATAGTGTGTGCAAGTGAGCCATAATTACAAGAAAAACTAGAGAGGGCAGGATACTGAAGCCCAGATTCAAATTTGATTGCAATAAAGCAACACATCTTGACAGTTACAGTATCTTTTAAGGTGCTTTAAATATGTGTGTTAGCTTTCTCAGCCCAAAAATCTGTTGAGTCAGTTGAATGTGACATTTTATGGATAATGTGAATCATTAAAGGGACAGCTATAGCCAGTAAATCATCAGCTCCTATTATTCACTGCACTGGTTCAGATATAAAATGCTTTGAGATCAAATACATGAAATATGCTGGTTGGAATATATTAAGTCTGGATGGCTTTCTCTGCATAGCAGTATTGTAAAGAGTTTAGATCTGGAGAACACTTGAATGTGTGAGTCATACCACCGAAACCAGACTCTGAGATGAACAATCGAAAAATTCAATTTTTCATTTTTACTGTGCATGTATTTGAATTCTGAATATAATTGGTGAAGAAACCACTACTGTACCAGGATTGTAGCAGTGCTAAAGCCTTTCCTAGCTGACTATTGACAGGAGGCAGCACTGAAATGCATGGCAGCCAATCACAGGGCACGAAAATACACATTCACACACATAACCATGGATACTTAAGGGTATTCGGTTTTCTACTGGGCATGTTTTTGAGATTGGTTGACAGATACTGGAAGATCTGGAGAAAGCCCAGACAGATAGGGTGGATAAATGCGAACCCCACAAGGGAAGGCAATTTTATATTCGGAAAACACCAAGGATGCTGTGAGCCACAGATGTCTCTCAATAACCGCAAAAAACTAAAAAGTAAATTTAGAATCTATTTTTTGATAATTTTGTGGAAAATTACTGCTGCAGGTGGCCTATCTAGTTCTTTTTTTGTTGCTTTTTACTAGTAATTTTTTTATGGTTTAATTGGCACGCGTCATCAAAAGTTGATGCAGACATTGAAGTGAAAGTTTCAGGGGTGTTTTTTTAATGTATTTAATATTATTATTTTCATGTATGCATTTTTTTAATAAAAACTATCAAATCAGAAACAATAATAGATATACATATCACGTACAGATGGGTTCCCATCTCATTTTGACACTATACTATAGAAATGTGTGGTTTCGGTAGAAAAGTTCTCATTGTTAGTTAATGTATCCACAGCTGAAATTATGCTAAAGCAGGGGTGAGCAAACTATTCCACAAAGGGCCCCAGTTGGTGCTGGTTTTAATTCCAACCCATAAAGAGGACACCTTTTCACCAATCCTATGTTCTACAATTGCAATCAGTGGATTACAGTCAACTGCTTCTTGTTTTCTGCAGAAATCTCATTGGCAAAAGTGTCTGTCTTGGATCGGTTGGAACAAAACCCTCTACCCACAGCGGCCCCCGAGGAAAGGTTTGCCCACCTCTGTGCTAAAGGAAAGCTTGGTAATATGTTCTATGTTTAACCGTTTGATCTGGTGAATCTGGGCTTCTGTAAATAAATTTGTAATAGTGGGAATAGGACAATACAAACTGTGTGAACAATATGCTAGTGTTGATGCTGAGTTAAAATACTTCACCTTGGGTCTTTCTGGATGCTGTCCACCGATGGAGATCGTCCTAGTGCTGCTTCAGGAGGGAGGGCTGGGCCTGATTTGCTGTAAGGCGACTCGGTGGATGGGCAGAACTGCAATGTGCGGTATGGGTTGCTGTAGTCAGGTCCGCCTCCTGTCGCGAAGCTGCCTCTTTGGAACGTGGAGGCAGCACTCTGGCTTCCCGTTCGCTGCAATGGGATTGGGTCGACACCAGGGGAAGGTGGGGCTAAAGTGTAGGGACAGAGCAGATAGTTGAGGACCTCTTGGTACAATGGGTTCACCACTAACGTATTTAAAGGGGAACATAGTGAAGGAAGAGGGAAGTGTACCAACAAAACCAGGATGGACACACATGCAACCACATCAAATGATTGAAACAGAACAGACAAAAATAAGTACAAAGGGAAGAAGCAAAAGATAAAAGAGTGAGTTGTAAGGATGCCATATGAAAATATGGCATTGGTGGATAGTGAACAGATGGAATGACTTCAGATTTAAAGCCAACTCACCAAAAGACTTAGTTTTTATTTGATCAAAAACTAAAGTCATAAAAGAATTTCAGAAAACATGAAGCAGACTGCAATTTACAAATGACATTGACATGCTGTTTATCTTTCTTAAAAAGATAACCCGGCAGACCTCTTTTGAGATCCTGTAAAGTGAGACGTGATATATCTTCCAATCCATTCATTAATAAAATACAGCTTCTCCTTACAAGGTTTGCGGGGGTGCTGGGGGTTATCCTATCTGTCTACAGGGAATTGGCAAGCCACACTCTAAAGTAGTTGCCAGTCAACCCGCGAGAACCTTTCAATGACCCCGTCGCACCTAAGGGCAATTTGAAGTGTTGAAACAAGTTAAATTGTATGTTTGGTGGTGTGGAAGGAAACCAGAGTACCCAGACAAAACAACAAATCACCCTATACTCACAAAAAAAGAAATAGAAAAAATGATAATACATTTGCTACTTTTGCTAAAATAATCAAATTCAGAGGAAGACTAATATTAATCCTAACCAACAGTGAAGTTGCATTAATCCATTGTTGTATTCTGAAGTGGTTGCACCTCTAAATGTGTTAAAGCAATAATGAGTTTAGAGAAGTGTATGCGTGGGTCGCAGGGAAGGGTAAAGAGGGGTGACTTACCCAGAATTGTATGCTATAAAATTTGTTCAATGTGAGTGCTTCCACACTTTAGTTTTTGTCTAAAAGTGTGGGGTCATTTGT
Organism: Stigmatopora nigra; assembly: GCF_051989575.1. Lineage (NCBI taxonomy): Eukaryota > Metazoa > Chordata > Actinopteri > Syngnathiformes > Syngnathidae > Stigmatopora > Stigmatopora nigra. The sequence goes on from NC_135516.1 coordinate 4,029,595, forward strand.
TTGATATATTTATTTTATCATAAGTGTTTTTTTTTAATTACACTTGTTCTCCTTTGTGTACAGGTAGAGAGGTTGCTAATAATTATACAAACAAAAGAGAAACATTCGAATGATAATGAGAGAACTACAAAAAAAGATATTAAAGTGTACTAAAATAAAAGGTTTTCTCTGTGATTGATTTTTTTAGGAATAACATGCTCATTGTTATAGAAGCAAGTATATTCAACTAACAGTTATGAGGTTACTCTATTTCTACTGCATTCATATTTTGGACTGGAGTGGCTTAAGTTCCATAATTACCCATTAGCAAGTATTGGACCAATTTTGGGGCTAAACCTCAGCACCTGTACAACAATAAGCATCTCGGAAAGTCATATCAATTGGATAGAGTAAAATAAAATAAAATAGATTTTTTTTCTTCCTAATTCAACCGCAATTCAAGTGAAGTTGGGACATAATTAATTCAACCAGATTGAAAAATTACTTGCAAATCATATTGAACCTATATTTCATTCACCTGAAGGATAACATGTTTCATTTTAATAGTGATGAACTTAGCAATTAATAATTCACTTGGGGCGGCTCCCCCCAGCACCCCCCCCCCACATTCCGAAAATGAGATGACGAGATAATTCACTTTAAATTTTATAGCAGTAACACATTCCAAAAGAATTATAACTGAATTTTGAGAGAGAGCGAATCCGGCGACCAAACGTCCGTTCGACCAAACGTCCGGGGACCAAGTGTCTGTCGACCAAACGTCCGTCGACGCAACGCCCGGTCACGCTTTTTTTAAGATATGTTTAACCGATGCTGATCCGATACCGATCCAATGCCAGAATTTTTCTTCCAACAAAAATAACATTAAAAATATTGTAACCAATAAATGACAAAGACTATTTTTAGTAATAATGTCCTGTTTCACTCAGCAGACTTTGCCAAGTGGTTTCATTTACTGAAGTCGAAAATTTGATGGCACTGAAAACACGCTAATACTACTGGATTGGACTCGACAAAATCCGAGACTATCTGACACTCTAAAAGGGACATTACTATTCCAATCTATAACATCATCAAAAGTTTCAGAGAATTTGGAGTATGGAAGGAGGCAGGCAAATAAAATCATAAAAATCACAGCAATGTTCTGGCTCTAAAATGTCATTGCACCACAAACAGTAATGCGTAATCTACTAAAATAAACTTTTCATTTATGGGTATCATAAAAACTTCCATTAGTGCACCTGCCTGAAATTAATTAAATGGAATTAACCCAAAGAATTGCTAGGCACACAGCGAGTAAGCAACAAGCAAGCCTTCTGCAATATATATCTTATAACTGGTCATTTTGCTAATACAATAAAACTTTGTATGGAGGATCTAATTGGAGCCACCATATACTTGATCGCAAATACTTTAGGACAAGGGTGATTTGCTTTTATTACATGGGACCCAAGACAATGCCCAATGGATTAATTTTGATTAATTGGTGCGCCTTAGAACAAAATGATCTATCAGACTGTGACTGAGTGGAAATTTGCCATTGAGACCCCAATTAGATTATGCTCCCTGATCTTGTAAATACTGAAACACAGTCAGATGGAACATGAATATATATTAAACCCACACATTTTTAACAAACTCATGAGTAGGTGCCTGCAGCATCACGCATTGTTCTATTCCTTCTCATCTTGACTTTGTTCAAAATAGTATTTGACTACACTGTAGTATCCAAATTTAGATTCTTCACAGTGAGATGTAGCTATTTATAATCTTGGGCTATTTAAAACTCTTTTATACTGTTAGTTACTAGAGATATCAATGTATCCACTTGTTTTTTTTCTTCCTTATTTGACTTATTATTTCAAAGAAATATATAAAAAAAACATTGCAAATGACTGTTAATTTGGTACAGCCATTTGTGTGGAGGATTTCCTCAAATACTGTCACTCTGTCACAAATCTGGCTCCCATCTGTCTACAGTATTTAGCACATATTGAGCTCTATTACTGTAAACAATGTAATTGCACTCGAGCATAAAAACCCACATTTGTATTTCCTTATTGCAGCAGCGTCGCTGTACGTGTTTGAGAATTCGGCGACAATCAGTCTGCACTTTTTGCAAAACGTAGACTGCTGATTTAACGATTTTGTCAGTCTAAACATGGCGTAGGCAGACAGCGCGTGAACTCTGCAAACGTGTGGAGAGTTCATTCACAAATATGTAAACAGCATGCATTAAGCCCTTTGAGTCATTGGAGAAATAAATTCATTGAATACATTATATAGACCACACGTGTCAAAGTGGCGGCCAGGGGGCCAAATCTGGCCCAGCGCATCATGTTGTGCGGCCCGGGAAAGTAAATCATGAGTGCCGACATTCTCTTTTAGGATCAAATTAAATTCAAAGAGTATAGAAGTATATTAAATTTCCTGATGTTCCCCCTTTTAAATCAATAATTGTAATTTTTTAATCAATTTTTTTCTGCTTTTAGTTCATTTTTTTTGTAAAATCTAAAAATATATTAAAAAACCCAACTAAAATAAACATTGTTTTAGATCTATAAACTTTGTTTTAGATCTATAAAAAACTGAATATTCTGGGCTTTTAACCCATTTTATAAAGAAAAAAAATCAAAATATGATATCTAAAATGGTCCACCCACATGTAATCGAGTTGACGTTAAAGTGGCCCGTGAACCAACCCGAGTCTGACACCCTTGATATAGACCGAGTTATTAGCGTGTTGGCCCCAATGTTCTAAGAGGAGGGTTCAAGCCCAGGTTGGGACCATCCTGTGTACAGTTTGCAATTTCTCCTAGGGCTTGCGTGGGATTTCTATGGGTACTCCAGTTTCCTCCCACATCCTAAAACATGCATGCTAGGCTGGTTGGACTATCTAAATTGCTCATTGTATGAGTGTGCATGAATGGTTGTCTGTCTCCATGTATCGTACGATTGGCTGGTCACCAATTTAGGGTATCCTTCGCCTGGTGCCCGTGGTCAGCTGGGATAAGCTGCAGCACCCCCGTATCTTTTGTGAGGTTAAGCGGTACATATAATGATGAACAATACTATTGCCATATTCTTCGTTATGAATTTAAAATCATGACAAAGGCCGGTGGGCTTTGGTTGTCATACATAGTTTAGGTATGTGATCTCTTGTGGCTTGCGCTACATGATTTGAAAATTGGAGATCAGCTCACACAGACTTATTCTTTACATAATACTTTGATCTCACTAACTCTTGTCTATCATTTTCTTTCATTAAATCAAACATCAGGACTACATACATCTAGAAAGAACACCTCCCAATCACCAACACCAATCCAAACTATCCGACTCGGCCAATGCAACAATGGCCAAGTTTAGATCTATGCTAAACACGACAATCGAGTCGATTGAGTAAATATTGGCATCTTCCTCCATGCACTTTCTATATACATTCCCCAGGTATTAATCCCCAAATTTAGCTCACCTTGTCCTCGTAGATTGGGTTTAGTGTAAACTCTGTCTTCATAGATGGGATCGATGTGATGCTCTGGAGACTGCAGTGGTCGCAACTCAGAGCCCAGGTGACTGTGTTGGCTGCTATAGGAACCTCTGGAGCCTGAGGCACACAGCAACAAATGAAGGTTATAATCAAAGAAGTAACGACTCACATAAACTGAGGACATTGAGGTGGTTGGACACTTTAAGATGCTGGCACATTTTAAACCCCTACTTTGAACTATATTCACTTTCTAGTAGTACACACACAAATACATAATAGTTACATCATGTACGTGCACTTATCAGATTTTGTTGTTTTTAGTTGTATTAGTTAAAGAATGGAGGCGGCCCGGTGGGTGAGTGGTTAGCATGCCGGCATCTGGGGTTCTAGGTTCAAATCTAGGTCGGTCCCTGGGCCTTTGTGGGTTTCCTTCGGGTATTCCGGTTTACTCCCACATTCTGAAGACATGCATGGTTGGCCAGTTGGACACTCTAAATTGCGAAGTCGCCTGGGACAGGCTCCAGTACCCCCGCTACTCTAGTAAGGATAAAGCGGTTCAGAAAATGAGATGAGAGGCAAATTGCCTGTTGTGTGGCTCCTTAGAACTCTCCATGGTGCTGAAAGACAGGGATTGAACATTTTTCATTTACAGGCCACATTTAAAGGAGCGAGTGGTTAGCGCGACAGCCTCACAGCTAAGAGGTCCTGGGTCATCCTCGAATGGGTTACGGGGGTTTCTGGAGCCTAACCCAGCTGACTTCGGGCCAAAGGCGGACTACACCCTAGACTAGTTGCCGGTCAACTGTAGGGCACAGTGAGAGACAAACGACCACACGCCCTCACAATCATACCGCCACTAGTGGGAATCAAGCCCGTGCCTGCCTGCACCAAAGTCAGGCGATATAATTTTCTTTCTGGCAAAAATAGTAAGCTTGACATAATTTAAAGCAATAGTAATGTTCGACTTTAAATGACCATGAAGTGAAAAATGGTTTCTTAAATAATTAAAATATGCAAATCTCGCATTAGATATATGATAATGGAGAAAATAATGTTTCAACACAAAAAAATCCAGATTTTTAAGGGTTGATGATTTGGGATGGATTTGATGTTAAATACTCCTGAACTTCTTTATGCAGTACGTGAATTACAAACTGCTAGCCGGGATGTCAGAACACAAGAGAAGTCAGCGGGGCTTATACATTTTGAACTCTGAGTTAAATTAAAATGCAGTTTCTCAGTTTGGAAAAAATATTTTTCTCTAATTATGTAATGGTTGCCTGAGCAACAGAGGGGTTTTGAGTTTGAGCCATGCGGACGATTGGAATTAGCGTTTTCATTGTGAGAAGAATCAGCATAAGCACAATACATCAGTCTAGCATGGCTTCAAACCAGCATACTGGGAGAGACTTCTAGCCACACCAAATCAAAGTATGACATGATAGACTAACCTAAATAATAGAAAATATATAACATTTTTCTCTTGATAAAGCTTTTTTTGAGTGATGGCGAAAATATCTGAAATACTTGCATTTAATTGACTAAATCTCTTAAAACTGGCTGCTCACAGAAAAAAAATCTTCGTACTGGAAATATTTGCCCTCATTTACAATTTTATCGACTGTTAAAGGTTTTTTTTTTAAAGGTTCTAATTGTACATGCAACAAGTACAGTCGGTATTTGCCGAAAAAAACTATTTGTAGCCATTTTAATAGCCAAAGTAGAAGAGTCAGTATTGCCAAATTAGCAATGTATAGTGTCTAAACGCTTACATTTTTAGTGACTAAAATTAGCACTATATCGGTCAAACTTTTAGCATTGAATAGCAGTACGGAAAGCTAAGTGCAAATAATGAGAAAAGCTATAAAGCTATATAATATTTCATCTTCGATACACTTTTGAAAAAGATTACACTTCCTTTAGAGCTAATAAACACTTTTTTTATTCACGGTTTGTTTCGGTCCAGTCCAAATTAATCTCAAGTGACAATTTTGTTTCTATGGTAGCACAGTTTTTCATTCATAAATGGAATTGTGTTTCATGACAGCACATCACACATGGAAATAATGTATGACAAAAGTAAGTAAAATGTTCTTGACCTCTACCTGCCAGGCTCCCAGGCCTTTTCAGCGTCGCGTTGGCATACAGCTCATGAGAAATCTTGTAAGTTTCTCCTCCAATGTGATGCAGCATGCGCTTAGTGGGGGACAAGGTGGCATAGCTTCCCACTACTGAGTTCATTTGGTGGATTGGCGATGACGTGTGGTTTCCTCCTAGTGGGGCTGCCACTGATAGTGGGGAGGAAGGACCACCAGGACCCAGTGGCACCATATTGATGGGTGATGATGTGCTGCAAGGAAATTATGGTTAAAACCTTTTCTGGCTATGATAATGGCTTGGTTTGTAATGCTATTGTGTCATGGACTGGTAACAACATTCACAACTATAACTCAGTTAAATGAGCTCTTAAAGAGTAGAGAGGATAAGAGATAGGGACTTTGGTAGTTATTATGCAAGGAAGCCCCCAAACCCAACCCTCCACCACCTCTCAACCCCTACCGACTACAAATGTCCAATGATAAACAATGGTTTTACTCCCTCAATAACATCAGTTGTAGTGTTATAGAATGTTCCTTTGTGCAGTGTTATATAAATTATTGTATTATGTGCACCTAATAGCAGTGTTTATTGAAATTACTTTGGGAGAATTACTATAAACCAACCTGTAGGACTTGGCAAGACGACTTGGGGAATGTTTGGGCGATGACACCCGCTGTAGTGTGGCATAGCTGGGCATGTCAGAGGATGCTGAACCCAGGCGTTGCAGCTTTGTGGGTGATCCTATCACCTGCAGAGGGGAGCTCACACGCTGAAATAAAGAGGTTGTACTTCATTTAAAACTAATATCATCCAGCATATATATATTAATATACCTCATGCAGCCAAAATATTGATGTTGACGAACTGAATTGAGGATTGACAATGACAAATGAAAGCGCTAATGTGCTTTGCAGCTTTATTATACGCTATCCGACCAAAAACACACATTATTGCACAATATGAACTAGCTATTTTTGTCTGGTTTATCGTGCATGTATTTAAAAAAAATACAATAACAATTAGGTAAGATTGCCACTGATTGGTTCTATTTTAAAATATATACTTTTTGAAATATTTCAATGAAAATATTTGGTCAAAATTGCTCTACTGTACTGTTATGACATAAGCTCTACCTTCAACTCTTGTATGTTTTTGTGTGTGCTTCAGAGAGAGTGAGGGGGGTTGCAGCTGTATGTGCTGGCGCCCTAGCAGCTGCATCCCCAGCTACAAATACTAATCCCTGACACCCCTTCTTCACCTTTGCCTGCAATTAAATTTGGACTCAGACCTTGCCAAATTATAGTCAGTAACCTTTCAACCCAAAAGCCAATTTACGTGTTGTTACTTGGGAGTGGTTATTTTCTTTTTGGCACTATTTGGTTGGAATAGAATCCCGAACTAAATTAATGTACTTCAAGTTAATTAAGTTTTTTATTTTTATTTTTTATTTTTTTTATTTTTTGCATAGACCAGTGTCGGACTGGGGTTGGTTTGCGGGGCGCGTTAACTTCAGCTCGATTTCATGTGGGCCGGACCATTTTAGATATAATATTTAGATATTTTTTTAAATAGAATAAAAGAACTGGATTAAAAGCCCTGAATATTCATTTTTTTATAGATCTAAAACAATGTTTATTATAGCCTTTTTCATATATTTTTTTGATTTTAGAAAATTTATTTTGAACTAATAACACAAAAAATTGATTAAAAATGAAAATTATTGATTTAAAAGGGGGAAAATCAGAAAATGTAATACACATCTATATATATATATATATAATTTTTAATTTAAAAAAGAAAGTAGGTACTCATCATTTACTTTTTGGCCCCTGTTGACCAGCCAATCGCAGGGCCGGTTGACAATTGACAATGATGATGTGGACTTTAAATGCGGTATTTAGGAAAAAAATCAGAGGCAATCAGTTATGACTGTAATTGGTTTTAATTAAGAGAAGAGTTTTACTGCTGCAGTTTCTATTGTTGTAAACGCCTCCTCATTTAATGTTACGGATTGGTTTTGTCATTTTTTTCCCCAAAGTGTGACCTGTCCATGTAATTGCCCATTGAGTGCACCTGTCATTTCCCCACCCCTGGTGTATTGTCTGCTTGCTGCCTCTTGTGTGACCCAGGTGTTTCTGATTGTCTCATCAAACCATGTCTATCTATTTAAACCCTGTGTGTTTGTCAATCCTGGTCAGATCATCCGCATTTTTCATGCTCATCCTTCCCCCATGTTTGCGCTGTCGGGTTTGGTTTTATTATTTGATTTTTAAGTCTTTGTTATGTTTTGATAATCCTGATATAGTCCTTAAGGTTTTTGTGCACCGAGTTTGGGTCTGACTATGCACCACAATCCACGAAATATGATAAAATATTGAATAACTTGCTTATAAACATATGAGTATTATCAAACATCTTCAGTTCACTGCCTCATTCTAGGCTCATATGCAAGATATGTGATGCTGGAGGCTTGATGATGAATGGTCTCACAGAATTTTTTTTCCAGAGACTGACAACATAAGAAAAAAGTAATGTGCCACTGGGGGAGTTCACAGACTGCCAATTTGTAAAGGGCATATTTAAAACCAAGGCCTCTATTTTTTGTGTAAGGGAACTCTAGCCTTGCTGGTTTTGTTCTATAGGAGGAAATTTGAAAGAGACCATGAACAACACTGACAAAATTTGCAGCTAACAAGCAGAAAGCTTTCTATTCCCTTAAATGCACATTGTGTTGCAATGCCAGTCCTACCAGAAGTTGATGTGTGTAAATTATAGGTAGGTAAAAGCAGATCTTCAAGGATAAACTGTAGTGCACTCGGAAATGTTTATCCACCACCTTCCCAATCGATATTGGGATGATTTATAAAATATATATATTTAAAAAAAGAACAATATTAAGGACATGCACCAGTCTCTCAAAATCTAAACCATCTGCAGAGATGTTTGTACTCACTAGAATTCTCAAGATGTTTTTTTGCTCGAGTGTGGATGAAGACAGCTGTTAACCTTAAATTATGTTCATCTGATTTATGAAATCACTTAAAGTAGGACTTGTACCTAGTCTAAACTAATCTGAAGTTTGTTGGTTACCCTGAACATGAACAGAAAATGACTGCATGTGATTGGAGGACAGCAAGACAAGACACAATATTAAAGTTATTATAAGCAGATCCCTGAAATAACAATGTTTTAGAGCTGTGTAAATGTACAACAATTTTAAAGCTTTGCAACAGAAAAAAGAAAAAACAACTGTATCATGTGCATCATACTAGGTCTAATCTGGTCTTGTTTAATAAGATGAAAAAATATGCAATTTTATTTTTCTGACGTAATAGGGGATAAAAAAAGGGAAAACAATAAACGCCAGTATTTCCAGGAACTGGTTGGCCTTACTGTGAGCAAAGCTGGTAATATTTCAGCCAATCAAATGCAAGCATTCCACATTGTACACCGTTTCCTGTAATGCGTAATCTGATGCGCTAGTGTTTATATAAGTGGGTATATTGAGCGTTACAAATGGCAGCACTTGTAAGTGGTATTATTTTATGGTTCATACATTATTTTCCAGATTTCTATACTTAAATACATTTAACATGACCATATTCCCTTTGAAGATGTCTCAGCATAGCCTTTCAATGTGGATTGTGTTACAGTGTGAGATCCTAAAAGTTAGCATTAAAAGAGAAATGTATGTACCTGTGCTGGTAAGGTTGCACAGGAGTAGTACATGGATGGTCCAGCAGGGGCAGCTACACCTTCACTGGGCATGTGGAACGCGCTACCAATGGCCTGTTGAGCAAATGAATCTCTGTGGGACTGGGAGGGGGAGTCCGTCCCCATTAATTGGACTGCTGCCCGGTTGGATGTCACCTAGAATAAAGAGTGTGAAAAAATAGAATTGTCTCCCACGAGGAAATTAAGCAGGCAGTGGAAATTAAGGCATTGTAGGATTTGTTTACCTGGTTGTAGCTGTGAACAGCCCCACCAAGATTTCCACTGCGACCCGTAACCACTTCGCCAAGTGCCATTGCTTGGTTGCTATGGTAACCGGCAGCTGCATAGGCATCCTGGTTGTTGAGTTGCAGAACGCTATGAGACAGAAGTCCTTGTCCTGAAGGGTAAAAGGCAAAAGATAAAGAGAAAAGCAAATAACATCAAGACAGTTATTTGATTTTGAATAAATATGTCATGAATAGACATTAAAGTAATGTCTTTTGCTCTTTTCTACGCATAGAAAGGAAGACAGTTGAGTTAGACAGATGTGTGCTTTCATAGCAATGGAGTCATGAATTCAAAGAAAATTTTGATCACTGTCAAAATCCACATTAAATCTTGGCTCATCTTCTGCCATGATGTTTTTATTTAAGTGGTCTCAGAAGGTGTTTCTTTTTATTTCTAAAGCTGACTTTGTAAAGATGTATTCTCTTCACGGCCTTCAAGGTGTTTTATAACCCAGTTTGATTCCCACGTGATCTGCAATGTATTCTTCTATTTTTTGTTTTAATGGAAAAATAGAAAGTACAGAAATTGCATTCAAATTCAGTTTTTCTTAGAAAGTAGCAAGAAAAGAAAATGTGTAGGTAGACCTTTGAAGAGAGCCATTTTCTCTACATCTAGTATGTTATTCTAGCTACTAATTCTCTGTGACCCTAAAAGGTTCCTGACCTGCTTTTTAAAATGTATTTTTCTAGATTCACTTTTCATCCTCTCTGCATATTTTTTACGGGACTTTACCCCACATCCCGCTCGTTTGCTTTTCTGCTCCAAATCCACATCTACACGAATATTTCAACACGTTATTCTTTCCTGAAAATATCGTTTTTTTTTTTTTTAATAATTGATGATTTTAGAATGTTCTTCCAACTCTCCGACTAAAATCTATCCCAAATATAACACAAACTTCCATTATTATGTAAAATTATGTATTTTTAAAGCTATATTTAAAAAAAACAATCTTTCATACAGTGCCTTTTATACGATGTACATATTTTTACACCAGTGAAACATTCTCATAACAATGGAAATGACCAAAAAAGTCATACAATTATAAATAATTTTTCACATTGGATTTGCAGCTTGTGTGCCATACTGACACAGCGTAGGTCAGCAAGCTCTTATTGGCGGACTGGTAGAAGGTCACCAGCAGGTTAGTGTTGATTTGCTCCTTCCTTGAGTACTCTCAGGAAATGTAGCCTGTGCTGTGCCTTCTTAACGAGTGCTGTGATGTTTGCTGCCCAAGTGAAGTCAGCAGAGATATGGACCCCCAGAAATTTGAAACTCGCTCCACATATTTGGAATAGCCTTGTTCCATCGGAAGTCAAGGATGTGTTCCCAGGTTTTGGAAATGTTCAGCACTAAGTTGTTGAGAGCGCACTACTGGTGGAGTCTAAGTACCTCATCTTTGTAGGCCTGGGGTGCTCAATATGTAGATCGCGATCTATCATCACTTAGGTACTATTGGTAGATCGCATGAAAATAAGATTTGATCCAAAGATTGGATTTGTAGGAAAATTTTATAGGGGACTTGAGCTGGGGAAACAGCACCATCGTATCTCCAATCACGGTTACTGCCTGCCTACACTATTGTGGATCCTGCTGGCATCTGGTATACCAGTAGCATACATAACTGTTTAGCTTTGTAAGGGGCCGGAAAAAAAGGGTAGATCGCGCAAAGTTGGCGCCTTAATAAGTGGATCTTTGAGCAAAAAAGTTTGAGCACCCCTGCTGTAGGCCATCTATTTCCATCCGTGATCATCCCGAACACCGTTGTGTCATCTGGAAATTTCACAATGATGTTCTCAGGGGGCTTGGGTCTGTTGCAGGTCAGTTGACCAGAAAGTCCTTAATCCAGGAGCAGGTGGATTGTGGGAGCCCCAGAATGGCCAATTTGGGGATAAGAATGTCCAGGATTATTGTGTTATAGGCTGAGCTTTAGTCGATTGAGAGCATTCTGACATAGCTCCCTTTTCTCAAGGTGGCTCAGTGCAGCATGGAGGACGGTTAGTGCCTTTTCAGTTGATCTATATGGCCAGTATGCAAACTGATGCAGGTCATGGGTGAGGGGAAGACAGGCTTTGATGTGTTTCAGTACCAGTTTTTCAACACACTTTGTGATGATTGGTGTGAATGCCACTGGGCGGTAGTCCTCCAGATTGTTTGCACGTGACTTCATTGAGCACTGGGATGATGGTGGCCAATTTTAGGCAGGCTGGGATTGTGGCTTGTTCTCATGACAGATTGAAAATGTCAGTGAAGACTGGTGCTGGGTGGTCAGCACATGCCTTGAGTACTTTCCCTGGTATTCCATCCGGTCTGTTGCCTTCCTGGGGTTGACAGCATGTAGCACACGTCTCACGCCTACTACCTCCACGGTGAGTGTGGTGGTTTCAGAGGTTGGTGTAGCGTATTGAAGGTTGAGGTGGTGTGACGGGAAGGGGGGCTTGGGGCTCAAAGCAGGCAAAAAAGTTGTTTAGCTCCTCTGCCAGTATTTTTGACATTTTGCTGAATGCACATTAACTGCTCAGCTCTACTGTAAATAGAGTTGATTAAAAAAAGGGGGTTAGAGTCCACAGGTAAGTGGATCGTAGGAGACACAAAGTGAAACGTGGCATGATTTTAGATTGATCAGATTGAACATGATCACAATTGGACCAGGTGGGGTTAAACTGCCAGAAAATTTAGTCAGGATCATAATTAGGCTGATACTCTTGGTATCATTTTTAATTGAATGGTGTGGTTTGAGATTTTATATTCATTTTCTGAACCACCTACCCTCACAAGGGTCGTGGGGGGTTCAAGAGCGTATCCCAGCTAACTACAGGTACCAGGCAGGGGACACCCTGAATCAGTGGCCAGCCAATCTCAGGGCACAAGGAGATGGACAACCATTCACGCTCACACGCATACATTGGGGCAACCAGCCAGCCAGAATGTTCAACCAGCCTACTCTGCATGTTGTTTGGGATGTGGGAAAAAATCCAAGCAAGCCTGGGAAGAACATGCAAACTCCACAGGGTGAGGACCGACCTGGAATTGAACCTTCTACCACAGAACTGTAAGGCTGATGCACTAAGCACTTGTCCCCCGGGATGCAGGATTTTTCTTTCATGGAATTGCAGGAGTCCGGACTACTAATCCTAATAATAATTTCTGTCATTCACTGCTTTATCTATATAAGGGGGGTGCTGGAGCCTATTGCAACTAACCATAGACAGCAGACGGGGTGCAACTTAAAATTGGCCACCGACTGGCAATCGAACCAATTAAATGCTGACATTTTTCACTGGTGGCAGTTTAATTGTGAGTATGAATGGTTGTCTCTCATTATGTGTGCCCGAAGGCTGACTGGCAACCACCTTAGGGTGGAGTCAGCCTTTCGCCCAAAGGCAGCTGGATCGGCTCTGGCAACCCTGGCAACCTTTACAACGATGCAGGGTATGGAAGATGAATGAATGTAAATATGCGGCCATTGAATTTGACATTTCTTAAAGCTATCATTATCAAAAGCTCCAGGTTTGATTTGATTTGCCCTCCTTAACTTTAAGTCACAGGAATCATTTTGTGTGGCCAGAGAAAGTAAACGATGAGTTCCAACTTCCTGTTTCATGATAAAATTCAAATGAAGATTGTACATTATAGCCTGTGTTTCCTCATTTTAAATCAATAATTGCAAACAATTTGTACTAATTTGAATGTCCAAAAATGAGCTATTGATTAGCACGATCGAGAAAGCTGTCATTTTATTAATCGATTTATTTTAGCAGCCTAGTTGGAAGACATAACCGCCCTCCAGATGTAATTAAAACTACCACGTGGACGGCGACAAAAAAATGACTTTGACACCCCTGCTCTACGTCAAATAAACATATTTTTTTTCAGTTATCACATTCCTTTTGAGCTTGCCTCACATAATCATTTTTTGAAGTTGTGTGGCTATAAACCATTCCGTTTTTTAATATTTGTGATTAAACATTGAAAATGGTCTTTCAAATTAAGAAGTCAGCATCTTTTGAATAAGTGTACACTGGTAAAGGTTTTTGAAGCTGCTTCATATCTATTTCCCTCCTCCTAATAAGTCTCCTTAATGCATCTGCAATCTGCACATTTGAATGCGCTTTCATTAATGAAAGAAATAAATGTATGTGCAACTGCTGCAATCAAGAGTTGTGAAGACCACCAGGAAAACACACTTTGTGGTCGAGTAAACAGTAAAATTAAACATGTACCCAATGTTTCTGTTGATTGTAAAGATGGCATTTCCCCCAAATTGATCATAAACTGAAAAATATGCTATAACAAATCACAAGAGGACGGGAGTAGCTTGTCCAAGAACCAAAGCTCTCCCATTACTCTTTGTAGGAGTTAAAATTTTCATGGCTTCCTAATTCATTCTCTTTTAATAAAAGAGGATGTGCCCATCAAGGGCTTTTAATTATGGAGATGTAACTTTTTTCCCTTTTTTAAAATAAATAATAATATCCAAATGCAATTGCAATTAGTCTGTGTACCCAATTGCGGACTTTTTGTGTCCTTGGATGAAACAAATAAACTTGCTTCACAGAACGAAATTTGAGGGAAAGAAAATTACATGGATTGTTTGCATTTGGAAAGTTGACACAGCACAGCTTTTATAGCTTCTGTAAAGTCAAATTGAAATCAATTATTGGTGGATTGGAAAGTAAAGAGTGTTGTTAAAACCCTGACAATTTGACATTTTAAAATAATAATGAAGGCATGAAATAAGGATTTAAAAACAGCTTGTTCTGTCAGTGCTAGGATTGTGTCGGTGTCTGAGCTGACCGTCAATCACACTCCCACACATGCTATCGTTAATGCTGACGTGTTTAGCATGTTAACCATGTCAACACAATTGTGCATGTTTGAATCAACCATGCCAGAATACAATTCTGAAGAAGACAGCATGTTTCTTAGTGTTTCTCTGAGTCTACAGAAGAACGGCACAGAATGAAATGATGAATATGCATTATTGTCTGCACATTTTGCCTCCCTCATTTTAAAATACAAGTTTCTATCATAGAATGAACGAAATCTAAACATATAGCTAAAAATGAATCAATCAATGTCTTACTACTTTTATAAAGCAACAAATGTTTACACCCACTTACATCCATTCTACTTAAGATGTCAATGCTGAGTTGAGGATGACAAGCTGATCCGAGGTGGTGTCATGGCGAGAGGGACAAGAAATACCCAATAACTGATATAAAATTGCAATTTCTTGTACTTGAAGTTAACAAAACTATTCCTTGTAAATTGCTCAATTGCTCCAGGAAGCTTTTATGCCCCTTTGTTAGCAGATCAGTTTTGAGAAGGGGAGAAATAGAAAATCCTGCAGTTATGAACATGTCTTTATCCGACTTTTTTACACGATGTCGTTGCTGTTTTTTTTAGTAGTGAATTTTAGTAGTGTGATACCTCAGGGTAACTTGTAAGTGAGGCTGGCGGTGGCGTCCTGTGAAATAGGTCTCCATTTAATTGGCCTTAATGAAGACTAATTTTTTTGGTATTTTAAATAACGTCACCATGTTGATTAATTCATTGAGGAATCCCCAGCAAATGTGCATATTAAAGGTCAACTTATATAGTACTTGCATTTTAAACCAACCGAAAATTAAAATCAGACCAAGAGTTTCTGCCTATACCTCAACACTTCCTTTCAAACAGATTACATATAATTAGAAGAAAATCAAATGACCATATAGCATCTTAAAAAGAAAATGGACAGTCCAATATTAGGTAATCTACTTTACAAAAGGCCATC
This sequence comes from Stigmatopora nigra, assembly GCF_051989575.1. Taxonomy (NCBI): domain Eukaryota; kingdom Metazoa; phylum Chordata; class Actinopteri; order Syngnathiformes; family Syngnathidae; genus Stigmatopora; species Stigmatopora nigra. The sequence goes on from NC_135516.1 coordinate 4,044,966, forward strand.
TCAAAACCTTTGTCTTTTCTGATAAGTGGCTTCAATGAAAGGCGAACCATTAAAAAACAATTCGATCATACATATTCACTGAAATTTTAATTAGAAAAAGTAATGTAAAGTTTCAATGTATTTTGACAAATGGCTCTGGAAATAAAAATATTTTTAGGACAGCAGTTTTGCATTCTTTGAAGACTAAAGATTTTAATTTTTAAAAAATCCTTTTTGTACCATATAAGAACAAGAAACTGGGTGTAGATTGTAGAATCTCATCTCATCTTATCTTATTTTCTGAACCACTTTTGTCCTCACTAGGGTCATGAGGGGTGCTAGAGCTTATCCCAGCTGACTTTGGGAGAGAGGCGGGGACATCCTGAATTGGTGGACAGCCAATCGTAGGGCACAAGGAGACAAACAACCATTCACACACAATTTAGAATTTCCAATCAGCCTACCATGCATGTCTTTGAAATGAAGGAGGAAACTGGAGCACCCGGAGCAAACCCACGCAGGCCCGGGAGAACACGCAAACTCCACCCAGGTGGACCGACCTCAATTTTAACCCAGGTCCCCCACTGTGGGGCCGACGCGCTAACCACTCAGCCGCCAGGCCACCCGTGCTGTAAAATGTATAACCAAATATAAAACTTATCTATCTTAATCTTATAATATAATCTAAAATTTACCAAATTAGGTTTTTTTTCTTTTTTTTTTAGCCTAGACAGCACAGAACAAGTATGCAGTAAAATGGTTCACTGAAGTTTTTTCTGACCAGTATTTGGAGAAAAAAAATGCCTGTAAAGGTGCTTAAGACTATGAGTACAAATATTATTTGCCAACGCTGACAATCATTTCAATTCAAATGGATAGCCGGTGAACGAGTCTCCAAGAAGAGAATGTGGTTGCTTTTAAAATGTCTGCGTGAAAGCAAAAATAAAATATGTCCAGGACATCACCAGAAGCAAACGCAAATGGAGTCACTTCAAAAATGCATTTTGCCAGCATGCAACAGCTTGGGTAAAGTGAAAAGTCACTATTAAGGACAGAGAAAGGCTCCTATACGAGTGTGTGGAAATACATTATTTAAAAAGGAGTATTAAGCAAAAAGAGCTGGGTGAGTTTACTAGGTCAGGGCCTTCCTGTCCGATATATAGACTCATACTGAGCCGACGGCCACTAATGAAATTCACGAAGTGGAAGACTTGAATGCACGCACACAAGTGCACTCATCTTACCGTGTACAGAGTAAGGGAATGTTTTTTTCGTATGCCACTTTAGGTGTATTTCATATTGTAGTGGATTTTTCATGGAATATCATAAATATATTATCACTGAAATGGCATACACTAAGGGCTTTACTGAATCCACCTAATGTGAGTGGGTAAAAGTAAAGACCAGGAGAGTTTGGCGGAAAATGTATTTAAGTGGGGGTAATAGTGTGAATCATTTTTTTTAACTATGCATTTTACTATCTCTATATTTGGATCTTCACCAACAAGTTCGGTCCTCAAGAGCCCCTATCCAGTCTGTTTTCCATGTCATCTTCCATCAACACACCAAATAATCGGGATCGGTATGAAGCTTCTGATGAGTTGATCAGTTGATTCAGGGGTGGTACAGGAGGGTTATATGGAAAACAGACTGGGTAGAGGCTCTCGAGGACAGGACTTGGCTACCCTTGCTCTTGTCCTTCTCTTTTCAAGGATAGTGATCAAAAATATTGCATACATTTGCATGTGTGGTAGAAAATATTGTTTTTGTTTGATATCTTTTCTCTTAGCCACCTGATGGGCAAGTGGTTCCCTCACCTGACTTTGCAGGCAGGTGTGTGCTCGATTCCCCTAGTATGATTGTGAGTGTGAATGGTCACCTTTCTCAATGTGTGGGCTACAGCAGACTGGTGATCAGTTTAGGGTCTACTCTCCCTTTCGTCCAAAGTCAGTTGCGAGAAGTTAAGGCAATTCCTACAACCCTTGCGAGGATCCACGGTACCGAACAGGAGGGAATTAATCTTTTATCTTTTTTTTTAACAGACCATCATATATACTCACAAATACACACGCACATAAATGCTGAGTGTTTTTCCTTCCTAGCCTGCATTCTCTATTGACAAATTTTAATATTTAATATGTTGTCTATTTTCAGATACCCTTTAGAGGCATGTGCAGTCAAGAGCACAGACACAAAAATACACATTGCACACCACAGTCCCAAATAACTAAAGTGCATAGGACAAACTCACATATGTGCAATGCAGTGCTAACAAAGCATGAAGAGCAACTTTACCTTGCTCCATTTCTGTACTAATAAATTCAGCAGCCAAAGCTTTGGGGTGGGTTTATGCTATGGGAGTATTTTCTTGCCAATGTGAAGCTTTATCATGCAATCTGAATTTTTAAACTGGATATACAGTCCAACTAAACATTGAAAAACCAGACAATGAAATGGATGGAGCATGAAAAAGATAAAGGGATAGTACAGTCTGAAACCAATCTGAAAAGTTAAAATCTGTGTAAGCCTAAAGCTAGTAAGTTACATGTAAGTGAAACCGTGAATGTGGCTTGACTATACACAGTTCATGTATGTAGATGTACTGTGTGCACCACTGTGTATTGTTAGCAGCAGGCCAGGCGACACCTCGGCGAGAATAGATTAGCATATCAAACTCTTGGAACGTCTTTTCATGTCTGCCGACATCTACCTCCCTCCCATGGGTTGACTGGTGCTAAGACACGGGTATGATACCCCTGACTAAAGGGGGAGCAGAGTGTAGCAGTAGTAGGCAAGAGGGATTTCATGTGGATTTCACAGAGAGCTGGGAGAACCCGCTTTGCACTAGAGGATTACAACAACAGAACAACATCTTTGAAGTATTGTTCAACGTTCAATGTTTCGATAGAATTTTAAAGAACTACTGGAACAATGCATCCATTTATTCATGTTTTAACTTTTTTTGCTTCTGATGGAGGACATCATTTCTAACAAATCTCTAAACCCTGTGTTACCCAAACACTTTAAACATCTAAAAGTTTTTCCTCATTTAATGACCACAATTCATAGGATCTAAAATAAAGCTAGACATGGTGAATCCAGCAAAGTTATTTTTAAACTGATAATTTTGAAATAATCCAACTAAAGTATCATCATAAATATCAAAAGAGGATTAACAAGCGATGCCTGGGTCAGATGATTCATCCTGGACTGCAGATTGTGCAGATGATCAAGGGAAATAGGAATTTCTGAGATGCTTGTCGCCAATGACCGAATGGCTCAGAAAAAAAAATATGCAGATCTAACTAGTGTTTCAGGAAGCAGATCAAAACAACCAAGTTCATACCCGCAAGAAGCACATCCAAACAGAAAAAATCAAATCAAATGCAGTAGAACGCCAACTTAAAAATGCTTTTGTATGCACAATTTTCAGGTTACAAAACACTTTGAAATGCAAATTAATGTTCCAAGATACAAAAAACTCCCTAACTTATGAAAGATCAAGCAAAATACAAATACTTTGTAATTGGCAAATTTAAAAGTTTTGCTCTTGAGTACCCTCTTTGGACTTTACTGGCAAGATAGGCTCACTTGTCACTCACCTTACTGACAACATCCATGCAGCATACCCTCATTGACATCTATTTACAGGGTGCTGTACCCATCAACCCTCGTGTCTACAAATGTATCACGTCACCGAACAAAAGCGACGCTACAATAACCACAAATTGTAATTACAGTAATCCCTTGAATATCGCAGCTAATGTGGACCAGACGTGGCCGTGATAATCGGAAAACGCGAAGTAGGATCATCCCTATTAGAGATATTTTTTCTCTGCCGAGTCCTGGTAGCTAGAGTGGTTTCTGCTTACGAGTTTTTTCTGGATTTTCACATTTTTATGAACGTTAAGAATAGAAAAAAACATGTTTGAAAAATTAAGTGGAAAAAATCGCAATGTAGTGACTTCGCGATAAGTGAAGACATGATAATTGAGGGATTATTGTATAAAGACACTTAAGAACACTCATCCTTTTTCTGGTTTTATTCTAAAGCTTATCTCTTTGAAAACATGTTTGAAAGAGAATTTGGAAGGTACAATCACAAAATATATCAGGATTATTTAGGTCATTCTTTGATGAACTTAAAAATGGTCTTACGATCTCCTGTGGATGTGTCCTGTGAGTCCAAGATGCCTGATTCCTGTAGTGATCTGATACACGAGTCCACCAACTCTAGCCCTGTTGTCAACTCCTCTTCAATGTCCTTCTGTCCATCTAAATGTGTGGGGAATTGAAGAAAACATTACAAGGACATATAACTACATCATGTTATGGACACACACTCATGTTTGTAAACACAAAAGTAGTCACCTACTATTTAGTCTTAAGCCACTTTCAAAAATACGATAAATTCTCGTAATATAAGCGTCTCTTCCAAACGAGTCAGATCAATCGAGAAAAGGATTTTCAACACAAAGGGGGGAGTTAGAAAAAAAGGAAACAAGAATGACATCATGGCCCAATTATACATTGTGTGTGAAAACTGCCAAGCTGGGCAAGTACCAGTACATTTCCTTCTAGCTGTATGTAGTAGCCAAATCGGTAAAGTACCAGTAGATGTCTCTATGTCTGAAAGCCATGCTCAGGTTAGCATTTCCTGGTAATATTGTGTGTTCTTATTAAGGAGGCTTTATTTAAAGAACCCAATCATTGCAAATCTCATGAAACACACCCAATACCAACATTCAATCTGTTTAGTAGATTGTAGGAGCTAATTTACCTATTGTTACATCAGTGTTTTGTTTCTCCCATTCTGTAGACATTCTTTATAATACTAATTCAGTTCAAAGTAATGTAATGACTGTACGTGAATAGTTTTTGGTTCGTATATGTAATTTAATTATGAGATGTGCCAAAAATGTATATATACTGAATATGTTTGCATGTAGTCACACAGTGATAAGAAGGAAATGAGCTTGTTCATTCTGAGCTTTATAAATCATGGCCAAAGAGTGGCGCATGACTTCAAATGTACTTAATAACCCTGCAACAAAACCTCTGGCATTGATGTCTAGAGGTTAGCCTTGGCTTGGGAGCCACGAAGACAAATCCTTTGAAATGAGTCCTAGGAGCAACATTTGTCTCTTATTGAGAGAGAGGAAGACCAATGGTAACGGAAAAAGGCTCTTAGATGGTAATAGAAAAGGTTAGTGTGTGGATTAGAGAGGGCAGTTTTATTGACTTCAGTTGATGCTACAGCAAAGAGATGTCGCTGCACAGTTGAAACTGATTGTAGCACTTTTTGCTACTGCTTGCTGAATTTACCAATGTCATCACATAACTGAAATGCATTACATTTCGTCAAATGATCCTGATGATCCTCTTTGTTATTGATGGTTTAGGATTCACAACAACAGGCCAGAGAGTTTTTACATTATTTCGCTGGTTTGGTGTTTCTACTCAACAATTACTTGGATATACCGGACCATTAGTAGTAGGCATGTTCTATGTTTGCACATGCTGAGGCAAGAGGACCATTTTAGAGAAGCCATTGTGTTTTTTTGTTGAGATTTTAATCTGAACAATGAGGAAAAGGATGATGAAAATGCACTGTCAGCACGGAACTGTACTAGACTCCAAACAATGGCACAGTAGATTAAATTTATAATGAATTTTTTTGTGGTATTACCTTGGTTGTTCCAGCGAAATTTCTCCTCTGCAGAACTGAAAGAGATAAATGACAAAATGTAAACAAGCTTGAAACCACTGGCATAAGAAAAAAATACACAATATTCATTGTGTTTCCTGTCCCTGCAACCAACCTTTAAAATGCATTTTAACGATTAAGGATAATACTGTATACATACATAACTTATAAAATTTACAGTTTCAAATTAAACCCTGCAAAAATGGCAGTGAGACTTAATTCTCATTTTATTTCATTAGTAGAACAGATTACACAGACCACAGTTGTCAAAGCAACAAACCATGCTTTTTTGTATTTTAATTTTATTTTGGATTTGTTGATTGCGTACTGTCGCTATGGCCAGTCTACTTGCTGCTACAAAACTGTTGTTCAGGGTTAGGGCGTTATTTTGACCCAGAGGTTGACCTTACAATTCACCGTAACATTTCAACTCCAAAGTATTTTGTCAAGTGATTAACAATCAAACAACAACAGCTAAATTAAGAGATGCTCTGTGGACGAAATCTTTCCATTTTATTTTTGTTGGCCATATTCATAAAAAAATAAAAATCCAATATACCAGAGGGTTGCAAACAAGTCAATGACTATGTGGTGAATCATTTTAAACAGTTAGCGGAGCATCTGAATATGAAAAACAGATGAACAGAAGCACATTTGTGCTAAAGCCCAAAACAGGTGGAAGGCTTTGCTAAAAACAATTAGTTCACAGTCAATCAGCCTGATACAAAACATTTTGAAGATCGATAGAAGATGATCAGTTCTCAAAACACAGGGGAGTAGAGTTCAAAGTTAGTGTTCACAAGAACAAGAAGAGGGACTACAACTACTTCAGTAGTGACTTGACAGGCCTTTATGCTATAACAAGCAAAGTGCATACCTCTGCTGCAGTAGGAAGCAGTTTAGTCTGACACCCAATATTGTAGTGAGAAAACAAACTGCATTTTTGCAACTATAACACACTCTCATTCACCACAGTTTACAGTATGGAATTGACGTTTCTTAACTGAAAAGTATGTTTTTTATTGTCAGTGCCCAGCCAACTATGTTCTTTCTTATTTTTAGGTAACCCACCAGCTTGCCTGCCTCATCTCTCCCACTTCTTCCTATACTTTTTTTTCCCAGAAATAATGTAGTAGCCATGTTTTGTTGAGGCTTCCTATGCTTCCTATTTCTTTAAATGCTGACAATGGTTCAAATATGTTGTTAATGTATGATTATGCTACCGGTTTTGAACCACGTACAAACATTCTTTTCAAAGCAATCCCAATAATTGTGTATATTTAAGCCTCAACATAATAAAAGGTTTATTGTTGAGTGGATCGAAGAAGATCAAATATGCAAGGAAGCAAATTATAGTCATTTCAGTCTTTTCCATGAATTATGTAATCAATAGCCAGCGGGTTAAATGAAATATTTAAGGATAGAAACAATCGACCTCCTCTATTGGTGATGGTCCTGTATTTAGCATATCAGTCTTATGTTCTGAGATCAAGCATTCACATTTTTAAACAACATTCTTAGAAAATCAAAACTTTCAATTGACCTAATATTAGAAATATTATCAGATATATTCGTGCCCTGGGATTAACTGGGAACTGTCTCATCATCTCATCTCATTTTCTGAACCGCTTTATCCTCATTAGGTTCGTGGAGGATGCTGGACCCTAGCTGACTCTGGGCCAGATGTGGGGGACACCCTGAATCGGTGGGCAGTCGATCGCAGGGCACAAGCGACCATTCATGTTCACACTAATACCTAGAGGTAATTTAGTGTCTAATCAGCCTATCATGCATGTTTTTGGAATGTGGGAGCTAACCATTCGCCCCACCAGGCCGCCCTTTAGAAATTGTATATGTGGATAATTGATTCTTCTAAAAGACAAAGAAAATGACCTTTTGTCTAGAAAACTAATTACTAAACTGTGAAGACAAATTGACCTTGTGATAAACTTTGGTGTATTATTGCATACATCGTTAATGATATTGTTTCGAATGCTTTTATGGGTGTGCATGCAGGAGCAGCATTATACCACTTACTTTGGATTTACAAGTGAATATAAATTGCAGTTATTCATTCAGCACTTTTGATAATGTTGATAGGTCTACCAGCATTTAAAACCAAGATGACACCGTGCATGTCATAGCTGTTTTTTAATACATGTAAATAATACAGTATTTCAAGTTATGTTCTCTTCTTTCGTACATTTTAATCATTTTAATTTATTTTTCACTGAAAAGTTGGATATTAAAAAAATGTTAAGATGTTCTACTGCAGGGGTGGCCAACCAGTCAGAGACCAAGAGCCACATTTTTTACTGTGGTACCGCAAAGAGCCACATTTTTTACTGTGTTACCGCAAAGAGCCACATCATACACATACCTTTGCTCAGCCAGATTTATTGTAAATGTCACACACCAGCATAGTAATGACATAAATTGACTCCTACAGCACTAACAGTACAGGCCAGTCATTATCAACAATGAACATTGTGTGCACTGTCTCACACAGACAAACTCTCAGTTCAACCAAGTCCACAAACAAAAATATAATAATTTACAATAGCGTTTTTCTTTTGCTATGCATGTTACTTAGTGGGACTTCTGGCATAAAATCAGAGCCTATTTTTGCGCAACATTCGCTCCTTGTGAGCTGTCATTTATTATGAATGGCTTTTAAGTAGCGCGCCCACCACGTGGTGTACGCCTCACTCTCCTATTGGCTGCTCCCGGCTGAGCACTCTCGCCTTGGTCTGCCTCGCAGGGGGTGTGGCTTTTTCAGCCGACGCTCGATCTTTGGGATAATTTTGTGTGCGCGACGCTGTTCATTGTCGCTTCTGGTTCACGGGAGCTCTCCCACTCTGTTAAAAACGTTTACTTAAATGACCTTGCTCCTACTGGGAAACTTTGAGGTATTTTCATCCCGAGCACATGCGCATTGGACGAAAATACCGTATTGAACTCAAGCGAAGCGCACACGCAAATAAAAATAAAACACAAATACAAACTTTGATATGGACGTAAGAGCCGCATGAAACCGGGCAAAGAGCCGCATGCGGCTCGCGAGCCGCGGGTTGGCCACCCCTGTTCTACTGGAAGACAAAGGTGCCAGAATTTGACCGCACATTACAATTTTACTTTGCGCCAATTTTTCAACAATGGTTCCCAGAAAAATGCAGAACAGGGCAGGATGTTGACTATTTTGCTCACCAGTCACTGTGGTTTGTGGTTTCTTAGAGTTTCTAATAATCAGTATTAGCAGTAAAATTAGTTTGTAGTAGTAGTCACAGAGCCACAAATTTATTCTTTTTTGTTAACAAATAATACTTGGACTTTCTCTCTCTTTCGTACACACAAGGGCCGCAGGGGTGCTGGAGTCTGTCCCTAATAACTACGGGCACCAGGATCGGTGGACAGCCAATCACAGGGCACAGGGAGACAGACAACTACTCACACTCATGTCTAAAGTTAATTTAGAGTGTTCAAGAAGCCCAGCATGTATGTTTTAGGACGTGAGAGGAAACTGGAGCATCCAGAGAAATCCCATGCAAGCCATGGGAGAACGTGCACACTCCATACAGGAGGATCCTAACTTGGGATTGAACCCTGGATCCCAGAACTGTGAGGCCAACATTCTAACCACTCAATCACTTGACCACTAAAGGCATTTTCATTCATTCATTGATTGATTTTCTCAATTCTTTATCCTCATAAGGATGCATGAAGTGCTGGACCCTATCTCCGATGACCACCAGGCGGGAGACACCTTGCATTGGTAGTCAGCCAATCGCAGTAAGCATTTTCAATTAATAATATTTTCATTATATTCACTCAACATTATGATGACCCAGTTTTTTTTTTGTTCCTCACTATTGGGCATGGTGTGATCACATTACAAAACAAAATCCCTTCTCAATTGCCAAGTTGGCAGCCAATGTTTACCCATTAATCTGACCTATGACATTAAGTTTATAGTATTTTCTTGCAATAGTTTTTGATGTTTCATTTGTAAAAACACCCCTTATGAAAATTATACTGTATTTGAAAAAAAGAATCAATTAATGAGTTAATGATATATTTTGGGGTCTGCGGAGAGAATATGAGCCTCATCTATTCACAAATTCAGTCTGAAGGAACAAAAATGCTGTTGGAGTAGGTCAGAAATGACAGAGTGAAAAAAAAAGCAGCAAGAGTGTAACAGCCAGAAAATGAAAATATGCAGTAAAACAAAGGCTCCCCTGATGAATCCAGTAAAGCTTATAGTAGTGAATGCCAGATATAGCATTGAAAATCCTGTTATTTTACCCACCCAACATAGACATGCTGAACCCAGGCTGTAGTCTGTAATCCATCTATTACTGTGCCTGCATAGTATCTCTTATCAGTGCTGACCACAATAGTCAGCCCCTCATGTCAACAGTGCCTCAAGATTATCAGACCACCAATTGAGTAAACAGCACACAGAAACTAAAAGAAAGATCCACCAGGATCTTGTGAACTATCAGCAGTAATGATACCATTTACGATAATACCAGATGGATTTGGGTAGCCAATATCTCATTGTGATTCATTTACTCTGAACTGCTTTTCAGATACGAAGAGAAAAAACATCATAGGCTTCTGCATTGTAAATACTGACCAAGAACGGCTGGGTTTGAATTTCTTGGCATTTTAGGGTCCATCCAAAGTACGCATTTTGTGAACGTCAACTTTGGTAAAGAAGAATCATTTGTGCCTGAAAGTGCTCATTGTGTCCAAATGTCATAGTTTAGTGTCATACACGATTCCATTTATACCTTGTCTCACATCACTGTAAAGTATCTCAGGGACAAAAACATGAAAGCAACACTACGTTATTCTTAAAGGGCATTTGAGATGGACTTATTTTCTACCCTAATAAAATCAGACTTCATCTTTTTTATTAACACTGACACCAGTTAAAGTCAGACAAGCTGGATTTTCACCACTTCATCATAGGTTTATCATATTTCTATTACAGTGATTTTTTGTTTGGATTATCATCTTTGTGCATTATATTTAGGGGAAAAATGAATGTAAAACAAAAAGATTGCAAAATGTTGGTGACAGTGGCAAGTTAGCATGGTCTGATATAGGCAAAATTATCTAGTCAGCTGATTGGTCACAAGCAATATTTTGTTAAGTTTTGTACAATTCAGTTTCTGTGTTGTCATGTCCAAATAATTTGCCCAGTGGTCATATACTATTTTTTTCATACTTTTTAAAAATTGAATTCAGATTACCTCATGAAGACCAGGTAAAAGGCTCACAGTAATGTCGGCATTTTACTGTCCTTTAAATGATTGAGGTAAATGAGGGGATGGTGACAAATTTTAAACCTGATTAAAAATACAATCTCAGGGCTGACTTCATGAAAAAACTGGACATTCTGAGAGTAAGTGAATCAATGTTGTCTTAGAATGGCTTGTTTGAACCATAAAAATTAAAAAAATATTAATTAATAAATATTTATTCAGCCCTTTCAGATTCACATTGTCCTGTTGGAAGATGAATCTGTCTCAGTCTCAGGTCTTATGCAGACCCCAACAAGTTTTCTTTCAGAATGGTCCTGAATTTGGCTCATTTCATCTTCTCATCAATTTTAACCATCTTGCCAGTCCCTGCAGAACAAAAGCAGATCCAAACCATGAAGCTGCCACCGCTACATTTGACAGTGAGGATGGTGCATTCAGGGTGATGGGCTATGTTGCTTTTACACCAAACATAGCTTTGCGGCCAAAAAGTTTAATTTTGGTTTAATCTGACCAGAGCACCTTCTTCCACGTTGCTGTGTCTCCCTGGTGGCATGGGGCAAACTTTACACAAGACTTTTATTGCTATCTTTGAGAAATTGCTTTTTTCTTGCCATTCTTCCATTAAAGAGAGATTTGTGCAGTGTACAATGATTCTTGTCCTATGGACAGACTCACCCACCTCAGCAGTACATCTCTGCAGTTGATTCAGAGTGATACTGCTTCCATTTCAATATGAGTTTTTTCACAGTGCTTCTTTAGATGTTTAAAGCTTGAGAAATGTTTAAACTTCTCCATAATAGTACCTCGAACCCGCCTGGTGTGTTGCTTGGTCTTCATAATGCTCTCTGCACTTTAAACAGAACCCTAAGACTATCACAGAGCAGGTGAATTTGATGACCACATGATTACACACAGGTTGATTCTAATTATCATCATCAGTCAACATTGGATCATTCAGAGATCTTCACTGAACTTCTGGAGTGAGTTTGCTAGGCTAAAAGGGCTGAAATATATTTCACGGACCACTGTTTTTTATTTGTTAAAAAGTTTAGAATATCCAATAAATTTCATTACATTTTACGATTGTTTCCCACTTGTTGAGTCTTGACATCAACTAAAGAGCTCTGAGGTCCTGGGTTCAAATCCAGGTCATGTCCATCTGTGTGAAGTTTGCATGTTTTCCCCGGGCCTGCGTGGGTTTCCCCCAGGTAGTCTAGTTTTCTCCCACATTCCAAAAACATGCATATTAGGCTGATTGGACACTCTAAATTGCCCCTAGGTATGAGTGTGAGCGTGAATGGTTGTTTGTCTACTTCTGCCCTGTGGTTGGCTAGCCACCAATTCAGGGTGCCCCCGGCCTTTGGCCCGATGACAGCTGGGATTGGATCCAGCACCCCCGCGACCCTAAAGAGAATAAAGCAGTTCATAAAATGAGATGAGATTTTTTAAGCCTGTAACGTAGCAAAAGTTTGAAAAGTTCTAGGAGGGTGAATACTTTTCCAAGGTACTGTTTATACTGGAAATACAGTATTTTACAATTACTTCAAGTTGTAAAAATTGTAATTAAAACAGACAATGTAAAAAAAAATGCTATACCGATAGGAGTCATAATTTTACTTCCAGTATTTGTCAACACTGAGAAACCTCAACACTCTAGTATTTGTTGAGTCACAAAACTCTTTCTTAAACCTACATCTAAAGCTAACAAATGTTGTAAACTGACCACAATGATATGTAGTCAGCCTCTGCAATTGTGGTGACAGTGGTAATAGCTCTCCATCGACAGCTCTCCTGCTACCAATTTAGATTGTATAAGATGGGGTGAACTGTGAACATTCTGTCAAATCTCATTTCCACTTCATGGCCCTAAAGTACATCATGTTCACTCTGGTGAGCTGGGGAATGCTGGCCTGTCACGGGCTATAAAGAACAAAACTCAACTGTGTCGAGCCTCTCAGTAGTAAAGAATCATCCATGATAGAAATGTCAGCAGTATTAGCAGCACTTGCGAATGGGATAATTAAACCAGAGAGTATCCATAATGTCACTCATGTGGTGCGCATACTCAGCATCTTAAGAAAATCTGATCAAGCTTTGAGGACAGCAGCTGGAAGCATTAGTCAATTACGCCTTTAGAGTGAATGCTCCGAAGTTATAAGAAGTATTAGATGTCTGAAGGGGGTAATTTAAAACAAGAACAGAAGAAAAGCAGGTTTTAACGTGACACTCTGTTAACTGATAGATTGAGAATCTAGTGAGTGAATTACAAAACAGATTGTTGGTAGGATTGGGTACACCTGGTTGCCGCTAAGAAATGTTTGTTGTTGCTGGAAGAGGGTTGATGCAAAGAAGAAATTTAATTCTAACACCTGGACAAAATTATAAGTAACAGAAACCTTTTACAATGTGGAAATTGAGTGGGCGAAACCAGTGTTTTGGGACACAACAAAAATAAACATTATGTGCAGTAATACATTGGATAGGGACAAACTATCAAATTCATAATGTCTATGGAGGGAATGAAATTCGACCTCTGAGTCCGCTAAGATGAAAAACACGGTACTTGCAAAACTGCTGCTAAAAAACCCGGGTGTATGTTGAAATGATATGCTTCATTTTTCCCCACCTGGACTTCAGCTAATTGGCCAATATGTGGGTACTGTCTGAATATGTAGTCCTGTTTTATCTCATACAGTGGTACCTCTACATACGAGCACCTCTACATATGAGCACCTCTACATACGAGCAGCTTGAGATACAAGTGAAATTTCAAGCAAATAATTATCTATAGATACGAGAAAAAAATAGAGACGCGAGAAAGCCAGGTGGCCAAGACATGAGAGGCTGTTTATCATTGTAGCGCACTGTATTTTTTGCCGCATCTCTTTCGTGTAGCGATCTACGGGGCACTGGGCTGAGCGTTGTATTTTTTTCAGTGTTTTTTCCACCACTCAGTGTGAATACCGGAGTGATCGCTAATACGAGCAGTATAGTATATTACTTCTTGTTGGCTGCTCATAAGAAGATCAGCAGCACTGGGTCTCTCCCCTGCGACTCCTCGTGTAATATCTCTGGTCGCAACTATACCTCTTTGTAACGTCTCTGCGAGCACTGAGCGGGGCGTTGCATTTTTTCCGTGTTCAATATCCTGTTTTTGGTGTTTTTTCAGAGGGTTTGATCAAATTAATTTGTTTTAAGTTCATTTCAATGTGAAACGTTCGTTCGATTTACGAGAAGATTGACATACGAGCTCAGTCCCGGAACAAATTAAGCTCATATGTAGAGGTGCCACTGTATTTTAAAAGATGACATAATTAATATGGAGGAAAAATGTCCACATTTAAGAAAGAAAGTTGGTTCATCTCTCAAATGTTCCAACTGCAGGAGTAAAATGATAAAAATGGTTTTCTTTGTTTTCATTCATTTTCATTCCAATTATTTAATTTGATTGCTATCTTTTGTGGATAAAAAGCGCTTCCCCCACACACATCATCAGAATAAATGTTCCAACAGTGCATGAGGCAGAGACTGGGAGTAGGCACCTCCCGTGAACCACAAAATTGGCCAGCGACAGGCAGCCATTTTGACTATAAGCCAGAAGTTAAATGAAATGCAAGAAAGACTTGTGGGTTCTCTGCATGAAAACAAAAGAACAATTATGTTTTTTTTCCGGAGACATTTAGTGACCTACTGACATTTTGTGTTAATTTGTAGATACCTGATGGTATATAGTGGTTCACCGACCTGACTTCGGGGCGGTCAAGCGTGGGATCAATTCCCACTTGGTGGACGTCTCATTGTGAGTGTGAATGATTGTCTCCCCTAATATAGATAGTTGCAAGTCACATTAAATCAGTATCAGTTGTTTTTTTATATCAATACTAGTTTGATGATATTGATACACTAATTTCAGTTTTCCTCTTCTATGCTGTAGTTTCATCTAAAAAGCAACAGCCATGTTACAGGAGTTGCCGCTTCTGTTTCACCTTGAAGCAGTCACACTGCACCCCCTCCTTTATACCCGTGTTTCAATGTTGTTCCATCACGTCACTGAGTAGCGCAAAACAAGCCTCTGGCTCAGTTCACCCGCCCATGCGTACACGTACAATGAATGCATCCAGAGAGTCGCAGAACAGAAGAATGACAAAGTAAAAAAGCAGCACCATGTGGCACAATTTTCACGCTGAGAATCACAACATCAAGCTGTAGAATTTGCATAAAGACTAAAACCCGGGTAAAGTGTACACTGACATAATTAACTATGCACATGAAGATAAAATCCTCACAAAATTAAGCATTAAAATAAAGGAATGTAGAAAGAAGAAGAAATCACTCACTCATGGCCTTGCTACGAGACCCCTAAACTAGAGACAGAGTCCGTTATGCCTGTTTACTTTTTAAAATTTAGCTGATGCTCTTATTCATAAGAGCCCAGACTGAACAACAATAGTTCCTGAATCATATTTAGATTTAAAAATAACAACAATATGAAGAAAATATGCTACGAACAATCCATGTTACATCTGCTCAGCCACATCGTTTGGTACTGTTCCATTCAAATGTAAGCAGTCTTTTCCAAAGCCCTAGAATCATCATTTGTCAGTTTGAATTTGTTAATAAGTAAGGAAATTCTTTGTTTCCTGCTAGTCAGATGTTATTTCAAACTACAGTAAAGAAGAATTAGGCAATGTCACTTGTTAGTTACATCAGCAATCTCTGCATTCTGAAAAGGTAAATTACATGCTGCATTGGGATTTACCAATCTGGTAATGTCCGAAACTTGTCACAAGGCTCAATGACTTGTTTAGTTATGACAAAGATCCATACGTGAGATATCTTGAAGATGGATGCATCCCTTCTAAAATTGCCAAGCTTCTGTAGCGTGATCATTAAACAATCAAGTGTTTCATTCAAAATAGTCTATAGGGTCGCAAGAAGTCTGTGGACAAACCAGAGTGCAAAATAAGGCATTAACCTATCAGGTTGTGGATGGTGTCAAGCTAATTGCCAGTTTCTGGAAGATACCTTCTTCAAGCAGTGGTACAGAAGGGCAGTCCACATCCTTAAAAAACATGATTTTCAATGTGGAATCATGCTCCAAAGTGTGGCTGGCAAGAAATGGTCTAAAAGAAGAAAAAACTAATGACATGAAAAGAATTGAGAACCTTTGGCCCCCCATCAAATGTGAGATTTACAAGGAAGAAAAAAAAGTACACCTCTCGGAACAGTGTCCCACTAAATCCAATTCTTGGAAGCACGCTGATTTGCAAAGCACAAACGCTGTTCAGCAGTCACACTAGCAGGCAGTCTGACGGTGTTACGAATTACTAGACAAATGTTGCATAAGTATACACAGCCAAAAAAAAAACAGACTGTCTTTGTATTGTGTGTTTTTACATGTGCAAGAGAGTGGAAAGCTCGATTCAACGATGTATGATTTGGGTATTTATCAGAGCAAAGTATGATATTCATGTTGCATACTTAATAAGGAAAAAAAATACCATGCCTTTAGAAGTAGAAGTATCATCAGGTAAAGTGAGTTGTTGCAAATGTTATAGAAAACACAAATTATACTAGTGATACCACAAATGAGAGAAGCAAGTGTATAGTACAATACTAAAATAAAAACCCTCATTCGTCATTGAGTTGTTTCCTCAGTTTTTTCTAAGTGCGTAACATAATTGTTAAGTTGTACTTGTGTGTGCATGTATGTTTACTTAACTGCCAAATGTTCACTGCCTCATTCGGCTTTAGCTATGCATGCACAATTCTACTCTATTGTCCAATGTCTTGTTTTTCTCTTTGCATGCATACATTGCATACATATTTCATACAAAATTGGTATATTTTCATAATTTAGAGGGTAGAATTAAAGATTACTGAATGGATTTTACTATTTCAATGTAAAATGTGTTCTACTTAAGATAATTCCAAGTTATATTTTTATATCCAAGCAATATTTTTATATCCAAGCAATATTTATATATCCAAGCAATATTTTTGTAAGTAAAGGTACCAATGTCTATACGTTAACGCAAGCTTTCTAGATTTTATGCTATATAACCATTCTTACATCATTCTTTTTTTAATCTTATGAAAAGAACACAGATTCAGGCCTGAATAATGCACTGGACATCAGACATTTAGCACATGAAACGTACAATGAGAATGATGGATTTCCAATTTTCATTTTTAGTTAATTTTCTCTTTGTCTGCATGGTGGAATGTCCTTTAACTGAAATTTGCAACTTTTTTTTAACGCCCGCTGTGTGATGAAATTGTAGACACAGGGTTTGCGCTTTTTGAAGTGACAAAACAGTGGCAGATGCTGCCATAGACAATGTGTGACCTGTGGTGACTGATTAAGGCAGGAAACAAAAGCAGAGCTGAAGGACTCATTAGCACCTTTATAAGTCTTTATCATGCGCCACACAGTGGAACTGCCAAACCTCCCACACTCGCTTAGCAGCCAGCACTTGACACTCATTCATCATCACTTTTTGCTTTTTGACTTGGCCGTGTGGATAGGTCTAATTTTTTTCCAGGGGAGCTTGCCTCCAACAAGTTTGCACTATTCAATATCAAATCACACATGCTTGCCTGACATAGATAATAGGCTAGAGTTTTTTCTTTGTTCAGGACTCAAAGTTAACTTTTCTAGGTATATTTGCTTGTGCCAATCTTGAGTTTGTACTATTAAGCCTTAAGAGATAAGGCAGATTCATTTAACCTTGTTAAAATTAAGGTTAGAATGTTACATAGTCACATAATCACAATGGCAGGAAGTAATTTGCAAAATAAAGAAAAACATACAGGTTACAATCTTTTCTGAATCTATAAGAGTCCAGAGCTATTGAAATTATAAACACAAAGTATGGGATCCTGGCTTATAATACATTTTGCCTTGAGAGGTGTATGATGAGTTACAGGAACTATTAGTTCTTTCCCTCAGCCGGTCTAAGATGCATAAACTACAAAGGTGTGGCATCTCAGATTTCCTAAGTGTGCACAAATCAAATCGCCATGATAATTTCAGGCAGTCTTGTCATGTTCCTATCAGACGGGCCCATCTCAGGAGATCATGTGGTCCTTTCTGGGCAGAGCCGACTTTACTTTTATTCTACCATTTGTGTCATTCACATAGAAAAGTAAATGTATATGTAGTGAGTCTAAGCAATGCTCAACAGTCTTCCCCTTATCACTGTCTTGATACTTTCCGAGGTTTTTCCTTTATAACTTTGTTAGTATTATATTTTTTTAGCATATTAGCCGCCTCCGTGTACAAGCCGGACTCTTAAACTGCTTTAAAATCGTTTAGTTTTATAATTTATCTCATATAAGACGTCCCTAGATTCACAATTTTCTCATCCTTATTCATGGTTTTAATAGGGAGTATAAATGTGTTAATTTGAAGGGAAAATCTCAAGAAAAATCATCGCAAGTGGTATTTCTGACATACTGTATGAATCTGAAGGATCATCTTCTGGATTGCACCTTCCAAAAGAGTGATACTTTCACATAGACTGATTCAAAGTCATGTGAGCAGCACAACCAGTGTGTCCGTATCGGTCTAGTTTGGATTGGACAAGGAGCAAAGTTCATGTGATTCTGTAGAGTCCAAAACTATTACTTCCATTGCACCAATAGTGGGCATATTTTTTTTAATTTAAAGGTCCCAATGGGTCCTAACATTTTACAGTGGCACCAGACCCAGAAAAAAAGGAAGGGCATAATTGAGCGAATTACTGTAGACGAAACTAGTGGAGAAAATCATATTCAGTTGCCATGGGAACAGTTTTTTATTGATATTGTACGCAAGAGGAAGTATTAATTGACATTTTTTTTCATACTTTTGACTGATTTATCACATGATGATTTTTTTATTTGTCTCATTTCAATTGAGTAGTGGATAACTCCGAGCCCCATTTTTTGATGATATAAGGAAAAAAATCTTAATTTATTCAGGTTCCTGAGATTAATTAGCAGCTATAGGTTCATTCTTTGTAACAAATCACTCTGATTCTATGCTTGCCTGGGTATTTGAATAATGATTGTGCCCTCTCTAATTACAAATAATATTTACGCTAATATTTAGGGCTCACTTGACAGAACGTGGTAATGCAAAAAAGCAACATAATTCAAGAATATGTTTTTATCAATAACAAAGAATTGCCATGTAATTTGGGATATGGAAAGGAGACGGACAACCATTCAACTATTCACGCTCACATTCATTCTAAGCACAAAACACACCCAAGCCTGAGGAGAACATCCAAACTCCACACAGTGAGGACCGATCTAGGATTGAACCCACAACCCCAGAAATATGAGGCCAACACGCTAACCACACTGTGACCACTTGCTGTTCCGCCAACATCATTTATATTGTTTATTATTACCAAATATGTATCTTAAACTCTTTACTAGAGTAGTGTACTGCTGTTATGCTTCAACAGAATAGATTTGATTGTCTTAAGCACAAACACATTTAGTACATAAAGTTTACAGAATTATAAGGCACACTGTCAATTTATAACAATGCACGATGTCAACCAATTACTGTGTTAGAATGTGCACAGCCGTTTCACAAATATTTTGCTCCAGGTCATTCACAGCCTGACATTACTGCTGCAGTTTTTTTTTCAACCAGACAGAAGCCTTTTTTTGTGAACATATTGAAGAGATAAATGCATTGAACAACCAAACTCATTCATTGACCAATGTAATCAAATAGCATCTTCACGCTCTTTGTTGGGTCACTTCTCAAGCTGACATGAGAATTATAATGCTGGTGAAAAAGCAATTCGTCTCAGACAGAGGGCACTCCTTCTAATTTAACTAAATCAAAGTGAAAATAACTGATTGAGTGTTATTTGTGTGGGTGTGTGAAAGAGACCGTGAAAAAGGATTTTTAACCATGCATCATGTTGAAGAAAGGCTAAAGCAATATACCTTTATTTGTTCCAGAAATACTGTTTCAAATATGGATATATTAACTGAGAGTGGACAAAACACCAAAGCATAAACCAACTGCATGTTTATATCATACACAGTTTACCTGCAATCAACAAAACATAAAGACCTTAAATTAATCCATTCATTCTTTCATTTTCCCTGCATGGTTGGAGCTGGAACCTGTCCCAGCTAACTGGGCAGTAGGCAGAGAGCACCCTGCCTAAAAGGAAACAGACAACCGTTCACACACATTCATACTTAGAGACAATTTAGAGTGTTCAATCAACCAACCTCGCATGTTTTTTTGGACTTGAATACCGTAGGAAAACCCACGCTGGCACATGCAGAACATGGAAGTGTGATGTGGCCATGCTGAGCTCCAATGAAAAAGCTGCAAAGAGGCTAGTTTGACCTACGTTGGTTCTAAAGGCCCACTTTCATGAATTTTAACACCAAATAAATGATAGTCTTATGTTAACATGTTAAAGAGTATTTAAAAATAAACAATCAAGACCTAGACAAGTCATGTTAATTAAATTGCACACAAAGAAAAAATCTTTTAGGTAACGTTGCCATCCGCTTTCTTAACAAAGCATGACGTCACAAGAGTTAAAGGAGCCAGTAGAGGGCATATATGCCTCCATGTAAAAAGAATACTATACATAGAGGGATACTTATTGTTTTTATTATGGAATACAAAATTGAAAGTGGGAATATGGGTCTGGAAATCATAAGATTTTACCGTACAAGTTTAAACTGGAGTCTGAAGGACCATAAGACGTCATTCATTAATCAGAATGCCAGCAAGATTGCATCTTGGGCTCCATTAAAAAAAAAGGGTTATATTGGCAGCGTTCCTGTTGTTTCAATTTCATACACAACATGTATTAACCACCTGTAAAAAAATTGGAGAAAAAAAAATAGTAAATAAAAATGCTGGCCTCCACAGTAATGAAACTAATCAGAAGGGGAAGGAATGTCTATAGATGTATTAGTTTTGTGACGCCATTGGTAAAGTCCAATCTATTGATTTCAGTATTTTTCTTTAACCCTCGAATAACTAAACATTAAACATTCCCATTATCAAATATGAATCATTCGTAAGAACGTCTGTTCTGTCTCAATGTGTGCCTCGTCCTTTGTGCTTTTATCTTTTTAAACTAACCTTTATTTAATGAGGAATTTCACATTAATCAATGTTTTTAAAAATGATATAATTTTTGATTTTCAACAGTCCTTAGAAAACATGTTTTAATGTTTTAGCACAATAGTGGTCAGAATGTCCTGCATTATACCTACACATTACAATATTCGGTGTGTTGAGAATGTTTTTATTTAGATTAAAATGAGTCCACATGGGTGGTGGTATGATTAGATCATTTTATTTATTTTTTAAATAATTCAGTCTGGATTAATAGAAGATAAGTATTTGTAAAGATGCCAGTCCCTCAGTTAAGAGACCATTAATTTCAGATTATTTTTACCACAAAAGCTGTTAATCTATGAGGGATAAAATGCACAAAACTGTTCAACTTCATGAATAGTTTTCATATTTTGGGGGGAAGCAAAAAAATGAATGGATAAGCACAAATTGGTCAAGAAAAGAAAATATATTTTTATCACTATTCCCTGTTGAAGATAACAGGGTGCTGAAGTCCAGTCAAATGTAAAGTATATTTCACAGTGAACATATAGAAATAATCATCTTTTCATAGATGTATACACATTCACACTGTCACTGAGAGGGGAAATACTCCTTTTGAGACATCTGGCAAGTATGAAACTATACCAGGTGTAGAGAACAAGTTTGACACAAAGAGAAAAATATTTTAAACCGTGAGAGTCAAAAAGCCCAACTTTACATCAGAAGCAGCATACAAAAATAAAATCTGCCACATTATTTTTTGAATACAATGTATTATTTGTTTGTACTGGGCTCTGATGAATGTGTTTTAAGAAAGAATAACAATAAGAGAAACATGAAAGATGAAATGAGGCGAAGAACCACAGTACATACAAAACATGATAAGAAGCAAAGATGTTGATGAATTTTGGGCGGGAGCCGCATGTTGCTCGAGAGCCGCGTGTTCGTTACTCCTGATACAACCAGAAAGTGACCATTCTGACATTAAATAACAATTGTCGAGTGCACTAGGACATAAGCTTTCCAACATGATCAATAATGCAAATAATTTTGTAAATAAATAACAGGCGGAAAGGTTACTATGAACTCTGGTTCAAATCTAGTAATAAATCACAGATGATGTAGTAGTTACTGTAGGCTTTAAAACAACGAATGGATTTTGCCGACTCCATATAGTATGGGTTTAGCACATTGATTGATCACTTTTGTTGAGTCTGCGGAAGTCGGAGATATTATATTACTGTACCGCCCTTCATTGATATAAGACTGTGCAATCTGGATACAACCAGTCTGATATTGGTGGTAACGTTACTGCACGCCTTTTCGTGTTCTCACCCCACCCAAGAACCATCCAATGTTGCCGTGGTTCTTCCACCTGACTAAAGTGCGGGCAATCTGAGTTCGATTCCCGCTCGGTGGCAGTGTGATTACGAGAGTGAATGGTCGACTGTCTCTCTGTGTTCCCCAAGACTGACTGGCGAGCAGTCTAGGGTGTAGTCTGCCTATTCGATCAAAGCTAGCTGGGTTCGGCTCCAGCAACCCCCGCAACCCTTTCGAGGATGGGCGGTATGGAAGACGAATGAATGAATAACCCCACCGAGGAATCAAACCTATACCATCACCATGGAAGTCCAGGGCACTAAAGGCCAGAGTAGCAAAACACAGACGCGAACATGCTCTTTTATGGATATTAACGGTGTAGTTGTATACAGATAACTCATTTGCATCCATAACATGGACATAAATCAAGCAGGGTCACTTAAATCTAACCTGCTGGATATCCAGTCAATTACAAGAGCACAGCTGGTACCAGCAGGCATTCAGAGAAGGGGATCTGAGGGATTGGACACACGCACAAACACATACAAGCAAGCGAACAAAGACTATGAACACACCTGATGCTCGTCATGCTTCCAGCCTCAGAGCCAAGCTTGCATCTCTCCAGCTGACTTGCAACAATTTGCCGTTCGGCTTCCAACTCTCTGGTCAGACGTTCAAACTGCAACTCCTAAAGTCAAAGAGAGAGATCGAGATGTCAAATAATTCAATTAGCACTCATTTATTCATTCATTTTCCATACCGCTTATCCTCACAAGGATCACAAGGGTTGCTGGAGCCTGTCCCTGCTAACTACGGGCACCAGGCGGTGGACACCGTGAATTTGAGACCAGCCAATTGCAGGGGCAATTTAGAGTGTTCAACCAACAAACGCTGCATGGTTTTGGAATGTGGGAATAAACCAGAGTATACCTGGATGAAAATCTATGCTAGCCCAGCTAGGACATGCACATATAAACTCCACACAGGAAGGTACAAATCTGTGATTGAACCTGCAATTGGCTGGCGATCCAGGGTGTCTCCTACCAATGGCGTACTTGGATTGGATAGGCTTCAGCACCGCCCATTAGGATAAGCGGTACGGCATATGTATGATTAACAATCGCCAATGACACATTTTCTTAAATTGTTCTGACTAAATAGACTAGATTCTGCTAAATAGTCGGAACATATGTCTATTTTAACTACCATTTTATATAGTAAGGCGGCCCGGCGGCTTGAGTGGTTAGCGTGTTAGCCTCACAGTTCAGTGGTTCTGGATTCAAATCCAGGTCGGTCCACCTGTGTGGAGTTTCCATGTGGTGGCATTTGGTCTGCGTGGGTTTTCTCCAGGTACTACGGTTTTCACCAACATTCCAAAAATAGTAGGCTGATTGGACACACTAAATTACCCCTCGGTAGGAGAGTGAATGGTTGTCCGTCTCCTCGTGCCGAACGATTGGCTGATCACCGATTCAGGGTATTATCTGGCATAGGCTCCAGCACCCCATGACCCCTGAGGATATAGCGCTTCACAAAATGAATGAATTATATAGTGTTCCAACCCACTATTATGAAGCCCATGAAACAAATGATTGTTATGCAGGGGTTAAAGAGCTATTTTTCTAAAATTAACATTAAACAGCAAAATGACTACACATATTTTCAGTTTCTTCATCAGTGAATAATATTGCTAAGCAGAATGATATCAATATTTTGGATCATAAATACTTAAGGCAGCTCCAGTATCACTTCCATATTGAACAATATGATTCAAATAAATTATTGCAGGAGTCAATAATATAAGATATTCACGGCCCACTTGCACTGTAATTGTTCATTTTATTTTTAGTTGCAGCTGCTCAGATGTCGGTTTGCAGGGAGACATTAGCATTCATATATATAAAAGAATTTCCATGTAATTCAAACAGAGTAGAGTGGATAACAACAATTTTCATGTTTTACGGAGCAATGCAGGACGAGAAAGTGACATAGCGCTGCATACGCTAAGTCAATTATGTGTGTAGTTATACAGAGAAAAAATGTATATATATATATATATATATATATATATATATATATATATATATATATATATATATATATATATATATATATATATATATATATATATATATATATATATATATATATATATATATATATATATATATATATATATATATATATATATATATATATATATATATATATATATATATATATATATATATATATATATATATATATATATATATATATATATATATATATATATATATATATATATATATATATATATATATATATATATATATATATATATATATATATATATATATATATATATATATATATATATATATATATATATATATATATATATATATATATATGGCCACACAGCAGCTAACTTATTGTTAACATGCTGCAGTACGAGCAACATATCGCCTATTGTCTCTTCGTAGTAAAACATGATGTCACGTGAATATGTTCACAAAACACAACAAAGAATCATCTTGGAAAGCAGCTACTCAGCAGATAAAGTGAATATAGAATACTAGGACATCTAAGATTATAAAACAAAAACTCAATTGTTTAGAAAATCAAGGCATGCACAGCACCTAGCAAGTTTTTTTCTTATTTTTTTAAAGATATACTCAAGCAGTAGCATTTAAGCAGGTGTAAAGAAGTTACTACTGCTTAGACATCACATGCACAGCAGCCTCACAACCTACAACTTGTGCCCCATTTTCTACATATTGCAAAGTAATACATGAAAGAAAACAGCTTTCTCCTTCTGTGATCTGTCGCTTATCTAACGGCCTCATTAGTTGATGCTATGATGATTTGGAGGGAAAAAAAACACCTACTTCATTGAAACCAGATCACGGCTGATCAAGAAAAAGATAAAAGATGCTCTGCTTGTTTGGTGCGTCTCGAGTTGGGAGTGCTGGGCTGCAGAAAGGTTAAACTGAGATGACTAACTACATGCATGGTGAGGATTCTGTTAGAAGGCTTTATGAAAACCCCAAACAAAAGGCTCTCGCTCCCTCCTTTCCCCCCTGCCTCTCCAATCACTGCAGCCTCTAAATGAAGGCCTGACATGCAGACACCTGTTACTGCAGGCTCAGGAAAAACATCGCAATCTCAAGGGCAAAAAAAAGGAAACATTGCAAAGTAAAAGCCAAGAGGTAGAATAGGAGGAAATGAGACGACATACCTTCACATGAACCATACTTCAAGTATGGCCTTTCTCTTTGCTACCCTTTGGCCGCAAACATTTCGTCTACTACCTCCAAGCACTCATCTGTCTTGGGTCGAGACAGTCAAATGAAAAACAGAGAAGAGATGGAGAGAGGGGGAGAAACATGCTACAAGTGTCACTTGAGCCTTCTCGGGTTTCTCCATGTCTCTTTATCGCTCATTCAATGGGGGCCATAGGCACACACACACACAGACACACACTAACACACAGTGTTCAGCGAGGCACAAAGGTCCCCATAGCAACGGTGCATTTGGAAGCCCAGTGGCATTATTCATGCAACATTGCATCACAATGTGCCCTCCCACTGGTCCACCCTCCAAAAAAGCACACTGTTCACCACCATCTCTCTCTCCCTTTCTCTCTCTCTTTCCCCTCTCTCTCTCTCTCTCTCTCTCTCTCTCTCTCTCTCTCTCTCTCTCTCTCTCTCTCTCTCTCTCTCTCTCTCTCTCTCTCTCTCTCTCTCTCTCTCTCGCAAACTCTCTCTCTTCAACTCTCCCTCATTCTCTTCCTGTCTCTCCCGCTATATAATAAGGAGGAGCTTCAGGAGGAAGGTGAAACAAAATGGAACCTTAGAAAAGTATGAATCACACTGCATGATTCTTCAATTTGGGATTTGAATGGTCATGGAAAAGAAATTAGGAAATGGAGAGTGCATGTCATATAGACTTCTTTCAAGCTAAACACCCCGTTACCTCTTTTCCGCCAAAGGGACTAGCTTTCCTCGTTTATCTGGCCAATACTAATCAAAATCGCTATAGAGGTACATCACTATATGAAGAAATGCAAAACACATTTACATTCGCTTTTAATATATTGCGTAAATACATTTTTAGAATGCTTTAGATCAAGGATGTCGGACTCGGGTTGGCCGCTTTAACGTCATCTCGATTTCTCGTGAGGCGGACCATTTTAATTTTTTAACAAATGGATGAAAGGAAATGGATTAAAAGCCCTGAATATTCCGTTTTTTATGGATCTAAAACAATGTTTATTTTAGCTTTTTTTTAGATATATTTTTAGATTTTACAAAATGATTTTTGAACTAAAAACACAGAAACAATGGATTAAAAAATGACAATTATTGATTGAAAAGGGAGAAAATCAGGAAATTTAATATCAATCTATATTCTTCATTTTAATTTAATCCTAAAACAGATAGTCGGCACTCATGATTTACTTTCCACACAAAATGATTCGGCGGGCCTGATTTGGCCCCCGGGCCACCACTTTGACACATGTGCTTTAGATTAAACTTTTGTGCGGGCATCAAGAGATCGATTCACAATAGGTGCCGGTGTGATTGTGAGTACAGGTTGTCAGTCTCTAGAATGCCCTACAACTGAAAGGCGACCAGTCTTGGATGGGATAGTACAAAGACAAGCATTGTTGAAAATGAATGAATGGTAATTGTCTGCTTTTTTTTCTATGTCAATTTTTCTCACAGTCACCATTTTACTATGTTACAGTGATGTTGGCATTCGTGAGTGTATTGAAAGCAAGCCTTAACTATGTAGACTGGACGACTCATTCAATTGGACATGCTAGACAAATCTACAATCCCATCAGGTATCAGGCTCTTTAACAAAAGAAACATCTGAACATACTTATTTATTTATTTGCTTATTTATTATCTATTTTTTGGTGTCTAAAATGTATTTTCCTGAGTCTGTATTCTAACCCTCTTGCTATTGCGACAGTGAATTTCCCAAATACGGGATAAACAAAGTAATCCAATCTAATCTAATCTAAAATAATAATCTATTCTTTTTAACTGGTTTGCACACGGTTCTTCTAAATGTCAAATATGTTGACTTAACTATAGTCAATAACTAGGCCTACAGCCACAACTGCAGCTAAAAATAGATGTAATTTATAATATTTTGCTGTAGCATGTAAAAAAAAGAAAACACTACTTTTTATTTAATGATTGTCTTTTTCCATTCAGTTGTAAAAAACAAAAAGCAATAGGATGGGTACGTGTTACAATATGCGTTGTTCATAAAAGACGGTTTGGTTTTTCATCAGCAAGGAGTCAAGTTGGAGCCACATCAGTGTGTCATCATAAAATGTCAAAAAGTCTACAATAACTAATTGTATAGCGAGAACAGGACTTGAAAATGGTTTACCCTTGGCGTGCCCGAGGTTGGGAGATGGTGGATGGAGATTGGAAAATTTATAATTATGCACAAATCCCTTGAAAAGGCCCTAAAAGGGTTATGTCAAGTTATACCGTATGTGTAGGCCCAGTCATCACAAACAAAATGTGTAACCCTCAACCTTGCTGAGTTCTATTTTTGGGAAGAAAAGTAAACCTCCTCATTTTCTGAACCGCTTTAGCCCCATTTGGGTCGCGGGGGATGCTGAAGCCTATCCCAGCTGAGTCCAGGCCAGAGGCGGTGGACACCATGGAGACGGACAACCATGCACACACCCATACCTAGGGGCAATTTGGAGTGTTCAATCAGCCTACCATGCCAATTATATAATGTACCATTAATGTACCATAACCAATTTCGTCACGCGCAGTTTCTTGGTGTGATGACAAGTAGGCTTTTTGTTGTTGATGATGACGACAGGGCCTATGTCCGATTATTATTATTATTATTATAACAGTGGGAACATGCAAACTCCACACAGGTGGACTGGCATGGATTTGAATCCAGAACCCCAGAGCTGTGAGAACGACGCACTAACCACTTGCTCCACCGTGCCGCATTAATATGTTTTAAAAAAAATCAAATTTACAGTACAAAATTATTTTACTAAAACCTGTTCTTTGGATTGTTGTAGAATAATTGTTGATTAACAATGACAAGCTAGGGTTCTAAAATGGATGCCAGGCCAGATATTAGCACTGTCACTTTGTTCAAAGAGTGGGAGAACAACAGCTTGTTATAAGCAGTAAGGGCTGCTGTGTTATTTTGGTTTTGAGCGATACATACACTGACTGAAAACTTCACATGCACAGTCTTCATTTTCATAGGCTGTCATTTTCAGCATTGAAAAAAAGAATGGTTTCTTATTTTTGCTCAGCGAGAAAAAATATTTTCAAACTGCCACACTTGACTGTTATTTACATGAACACCTTCTCAATGCTCATTCCAAACTATTTACTCCTTTGCCACAAAATATTATCCATCATCAAACCACCAAACCACCTTTAAGTGAGACTTCAAATTGAGCAGTCCACTTAATTTGTCAACAAAGTAATCTGTGAACTCAAATTCAGCTAAAACATTTTAAATATATATTATATTTACTATGCCCAAAAATAAAATACTACATTCAATGATTTTAGTGTGCACCAAAACAATAAAAAGGGATGTGAATTATGACTCAACTCAGCTTTAAGTAAAATTTGACAATGTAAAAACTGGCCTTACCATGATGCAGTAAATCTGGTAATTAGAACCCATTGTCTTCCCAACGGGGGTTCGTTGCTCCTGAGCAGACTGCTGCACCTCCTACTGAGTCAGTCTAAAATACTGGCTTCTTTTTCATTTGGTTGATGTGACGTGTCCTTCTCACCTCGTCACCCAAACCAAATAGACCAGTCAAATCTGGCTAGCAAAAAGTTAATGCCGATGCAAAGCGTCGGCCAGCCTATAGTCATATATTTATTCAAATACGTATCCGCCCACCCAAACGGCATGTTTGAGCACATGGGCAAAACACATGGATTGTAGTACATAACCTAATCCCCCCCCCCCCCCCCCCAAAACAGAGTGTCTCACGTTTATTGTTGTACAGTATTAGAGACAGCTCTATACATGAATGAATTAATTTGATGTTTTTTGTTTGTGAACATGCCATTGATTAACTATATTATTTTGCCAACAATGTAATATGATTTCATTAAAAATGAACATGATAACATTTGAGTGCCACATGCAATAGACCCAAAATCTCTTTCATAGTCATGTAATAATATCAAGATTTTATACATTTTAAGATTCTGTCATTTATTCATTTTCTGTACCGCTTATCCTCACAAGGGTTGCGGGGGTGCTGGAGCATATCGCAGCTGACTTCAGGCACGAGGCGGTGGACACACTGAATTGGTGGCCAGCCAATTGCAGGGCACTAGGAGACAGATGACCATTCACGGTCACAGTCATGTCTATGGTTAATTTAGAGCAGGGGTAGGGAACCTATGGCTCGGGGGCCACCTGTGGCTCTTTTGATGGGTGTATATGGCTCCCCGGGAACCTGTGTGGTAAAATATGGGAACCGCTGGTGAGATACCTAAGTCCCGGGTGCACCAATGGGAGCGTCACGCCGGCATTGTGGCGCTGAAACTATCTCTAGCGCCTTTTTAAATCATAATTTTTCTTCATTACATTCTTCTGCTTGCATACTCTCATTGATACTAAAATAATTCAGACTTTTTTCTTACTTTCAAAGTGGTGAAATGAATCATAAATGCTCACATTTAAATGTATTTTTACTTTTGAATTCTGAGTATGGTTCTCAAGGAATAATGTTTGAAAATATGAATTGTTTATGGCTCTCTCCGTCAAAAAGATTCCCGACCCCTTACTTAAAGTGTCCAACCAGCCTACATGTATGTTTTTGGGATGTGGGAGGAGAAAACCTGGAACATGCAAACTCCCCACAGTGAAGATCAACCTGGAATTGAACCCTCGACCCCCAAACTGCCTAGATTTTAAGATATTGTGGAAATTATTTGTATGGAATCTTGATACAGAGGGCAAATGAGGCTTGAATGTTTTAACTTGAAATCACAGAATTATCACTTGTTAAAAATCACGCTTTGGTTAATGCTTGTTCTAGTATATTATCTTAGAATTGGTTTTGGCCTGACTTAATTCAAACACAAGCTCTATGAGGAATGATGGGGGAAGGTATCAAGGGAAAATGAACTCCATTATCATTATCATCATCATTATTATTAAAACTACTTCATTATTATATTTTCAGGGTTGGGATATTATGTCTATATGTTTTGTTGCTATTTCACGATTCCTGTCAGTTCACAAAGGCACGTTTAGTTTTTTGTTGTCCAAATGTGATGGTGAACACAAATTGGGAAGCAATTAAGCAAGAAAAGCAGGGACACAATTAAAATGTGTTAACGAACAAGTTGTACAATCAAGAGCTTGTCAAGTAATTGCTTTACCAAGACCAAGACAGATAGATAAAGAGCTACAGCTACTAGCTTACAGGGACAGCTTGTCGACCATTTAAGCAATTAGAAAAAGAAAAAGGAGGGTAGGCTGTGCGTCCAAGCTATAACTGTCCCTCCCTCTATATTTCTTGCATAAAGAAATCTAATTGTGCCCTGTGGTGTCTGTCTGGAATTTAGTTGTTGAGGAAAGAGGTGGTGCCAGTTTGATGAGGGGAGGGGGAAAGTCGCCTTGGGTATGTTGCTGGGATCGATGCAGTGCAAGCCGTTGTTTTGGAGCTCTAAAATTATTTGCTACATTGAGTCAATGACAAAGTTGTCCCCGAGGTGAAAGGAAACAAGCCAAAAGGAGACAGTGGACCGTAATAGCATGCAGGGAGTGATATTGGAACGACTTTGAATAGAAAAAGAGGAAAACTTTGGAGCAGCAAGGGGGCGGACAGATTCAGGGAGATTTAGTGTTCTGTTGATCCCAGAGCTACTTAAATGTTCATCCTCACCAGACAGATTTGTCTTGTTTTCAGTGTACTTTGCTTTTAGTGCAAAGTTTTAATTCCTTCTCTTTAACAATTTGTGTTACCAGACCCGTTCCCTCCACCACCAATTTGTGTGACAATGCTAGGTCAGGTTTTAAGGAGAATTACTGCTCACAAATTTAAAGACAACAAGATAACAGGAAATAGGGGGACGTATTCATCCTCTGGAATCAACTATAGAACTTGATTGAATTCAAATGATAGTTGCAGAGGATGAAATGGAATTAGCCAATGCCCACTCCCAAAACTATAAATTGCTCCACTCATGTACATATTCTCCTGTCTGATTGCCTGTTTATTATTTCATCGTGTCAGACAATGATGACAACAATGTGTAGAGTACAACATCTAAAATCCATCATTCAAACTCCAGTCATTTCCAGACATAGTTCCATGAAATAATTATGGATCTGTGGAAGCAACGACATAATTTTTTGATCTTGAATGAGGGCCATATTACCCAATCATTCTCTATCTTCATTTACCACAATGAAATAATCATCAACTTCCATTAGACGAGAACTCATGAAATATAAAGAAAGATATCTTTTCATTTGCTGTGTCAAACGTCTGCTCAGCATACTGCAACAACTCGTCTGCTTGAGTCTAGCAAAAAGCGATGGTATCACTAAAGCACAAGGAAAAACAAAGGATGCAAAACTCCTTTTTTAGTTCCCAGAAAAAAAATGTTTTAAGAAATGCAAGACAATGGTTAGGTTTTTCTTCGAATTCTAACAACATGGCATTGTTGCCATATGTCAAAATACCCTATGGATGTAATGTAGTTGTAGACACTTGGGCATCAAGGGCAGTAGGACCGATGGAGCATTATGCCTCAACTTTTGATGAAGTTTAAGTTCACTGACCTTCCTATATAATCCCTGATTGGTCAGGTATCTTCCGGTATGAAGGGCTTATAAAGGACAAACCTCTTTATCTATTTATTGTAATTCATATATATACTTGGGGCTTAATACCCTTGTTTCCTATCAGATGTTTGGATATGTGTGTCCATTATTATGGGATCAAAAACCAGTGCATAATAAAAACATTTTGGATAATGTACATACTCCATTTTCCAGACTACAACTCACACTTTTGTCATAGTTCGGCTGGGCATGTGACTAATACCTAATCTCTCGATTTTCACGGATAATGTACACCAGACATGGCCGCAATAATCGAAAAAAACGCGAAGTAGGATCCCCTCCTAGTAAAACCATAAAGTACTTTGATGACGCAAAATATTTCAACAAAAAGAACAGTAAATATTTTGGTTGTGTGTTGTTTAAATCAATATGTGGCAAATGTGTTATTCACTCATGCAATACTATCGCAAAGGGCCTCATTCATTTAAATAGGTTGCAACTTGCAAGTGTATTTTATGTCAGATGGATGTCATATATGTATACTGTAATAGGGAAAAAAATCAACAAAAGCATTAAAAAAAACATTATAGACATGTTACATGTCTGCCTCAAAGCAGTAATTTGAATTCCTTTATTATGCCTTGCATGGATGTGTCTTGGATAGAGAGCAAAACACAATTAATATTGCATGGTCGTTCAAATCATCATCGCATGACAATCTAAATATGTGATGAACTTTGAAAAATATTTTACTTTTTAATGAGGAAGGGCCTTTACTATTTACATTTTAAAAAATCTTAATAAACTCATAAGCAGAGCTGTGTACTGTGTTTTTACAAACCTTCAGCTTTTTATATTTTTTTACTGTAGCATGGGTGAACATTTTTTATTATTTCCTTTATATATTTTCATTCATTCATTTTCAATACCATTTATCCTTGTCAGTGTCACAGGGTGATGGATCCTATCTCAGCTGACATTGAGTAAAGGGCTGACTACACCTTAAACTGGTCTCCAATCAGTCGCTGTCCGCTCATAGACAAGACAGACTATTCGCACTCACAATCACACGTTTGGGAGTTTTATTTAATTCCAAATATTGGCATTTGTAAAGAGGAGTGTAATTTTTTAAAATATTTTCTAAATTGTACAATGCTGACATGCGATTGGCTGGCAAGAAATTTGGGATGTCAACTGACTGTTTGGCTGGGATATGCTCCAGCACACCCTAATGAGGATAAACTGGTTTAGAAAAATAGATGAGAGATGAGATAAACTCCACAACTTATTACCCGAGCAATGCTGTTACTAAATTTCAACACATTTAATTATCCCTAGTATAAAATGAGGGTAAATAGTCAGTACTGAAGGAATTTTCACTTAATCTGCCATCAAAGAGACAATGTATCAGACTTTAACATCTCTTTCAGGGCTAGCGTACTTCATAACAGATAGCAATGTAGTAAAAAGGATTAATGATACCATGGCGGAAACTCACAAAATTAATGCATAGTTTTAAATTGCTAATCAATTTTGTATTTATTGAATTAAATGTATGAAAGAAGCAGGAAGCGTCCTTAAAACCATTACTGCTCCGTGACAATGTGAATATATGTGTGCAAATTGTTGTTCGCCCTGTGACTGATACAGTCTCTGCCTTTTTCTGGAAGTTAGT
This sequence comes from Stigmatopora nigra, assembly GCF_051989575.1. Taxonomy (NCBI): domain Eukaryota; kingdom Metazoa; phylum Chordata; class Actinopteri; order Syngnathiformes; family Syngnathidae; genus Stigmatopora; species Stigmatopora nigra. The sequence continues at coordinate 4,078,832 of NC_135516.1, forward strand.
TAGCATAACCTGACCAGAATATGAGTTGCTAAAAATTGGATGAAAAAACAAATGAATGCCAATGACTCTTGAATTTCTATTAGTGGGCCAGGAAAGGGATGTGCACACTTACAAAATGTGGCAGGAACATTCCGAAAAGCAAGAACTCCAGTAAATTCCATGGAGAATAAAAAACACAAAAAAAACAAGCTGTAACTGATGTATGTGCTCAGCAGCCTGTGTAGGGAGACGGAGGGGGTATAAAAACCTGTCTCAAGGAAGAGTGATGGCAATAGCCAGGCTGTTAATGGAGTAAAGGTGAAGCAACTTCATTCCCACTACAATTGAATGGGAAGTTTTGATTTCCGGGGAAATGGCAGATTTCGATCTGGGTTATTAGTCTTACTTATTGGCCTCTGCTATGTAAAGTCATACTTGAAAGTGGATGAAGTGTACAAATTATGCATTCCAAGTTGATGCTGTGAGTGCTTTTGAACCAAAGGGTAGTGCATGAATTGAAGAACTATAACTTTAAAAATTTGGCTATAAATAGAATCTTTTTCATCCATAATGGATTTATAAGATCAAATGACATAGTATCAATAATAACAGGCAGGTGTGACATGTTAACCGATGAAACAAGTACTGTTTAAATCTTTACCAAACAAAGGGACCCATTGTAACATTTTTATTTTCCTATTTAGAATATTTTTTGTTTGTGTCTTTGTGTAAAAGTAGGTATCCTGTCATGATATGTTGATATGTTTTGTTTTAATCACAGTGAAATTTGATTTAATATGTTTTAGACAGACTTCTGTACTTTTGTGATAGGGATTAAAAAGATTTAGCTGATTTCAACTTTAAATACATGAGTAATATGATTTTTGGGTGGCAATGGTTGTGATTAGTGGTACTGTCCATCTGGACCCAGACTAAAATAATGCATATATTGAGTGGATTATAATGTGGTGCATTAATAGCCTTCAGCAATCCGATTTTATTTTCATCATAGTCAGAGTAAAAGATGTCCAAATTGTATTCAGTGTCAGGAATAGTATATCATCCATTAGAATTGTGTCTGTGTGCAACGATTCATCATAACTTTTATAACGTGTTATAACATACCAACCTGGCTTCAAGACCTTGTTCTCTTATAAAACACAATGTAATGTTCGCACAGTTAAAAGCATCCCAATGTTTAAATTATCTAGGTAATGGGACAAATAAGGATGTAGTCGATTAAACATTAGGATTTAATAGCAACATCTGATCAACACAGTGATTACTGTAAGCGATACGGGAGATATATATCAGTTCAATCTGATGTCCAGTAACTTAAAATGATCAACATACAACAAAAGAAATGTCTTTTTGTTTTGGACAGTTCATACCTGCTCTTTGACAGAGGCCAGAATCGCAGAGGTAGTTTCCGAATCTGGTCCATCTCCATTGGAGGCGTTGAGGACAGGGCTCAACATGCTTGCAGCACTTGCAGTTTCAGATAACACCTCAGGCACTGGCATCACTCCTATAAAATAAAGCAAACATGCAACTTATGATTATTGAAGAGACAATAGGCAATTGTTTGGGTACAATGTCACTGTGTGATATTAATGCACACCTACACTAAACACTGCTGTCATTATCAGATGAAAAGAAGTTGATAAAAGTGAAAAAGCTTGATGCTGTTGACAAAAAGGAAGGTTGAGGTTTACCGTTTTACAGTTCACTGGTTCAAAAATACTTCTCATGCATAGACCATAACATTATCCAAAGCTGCAGAAAGTCATGACAAATGTCTTCACGCTCGTGACATGGTTGCAAAGCAACAGTAAATATGCGTGACCTTCAATCCTTCAGTTCAGTAAGTTCACACTGTTTCCCATCACAACAACAAATGCAAATTAAAACTCAAACATGCAAAGCTAAAACATTATGTCAACCATTCCCTGATATAATGCTGGCTTCTCTGTGCCCGAGCTCATCCTAGATTTGTCATCGGTGTCGGCTACGACAAAGTTAAACCCAGGACGCAGGAAAAAGGTGGCGGAAATTACTGGTGCAAAAATACCCTAATATTTTTATATTTTATAATTTCAAAAACAAAATTTCAATATCAAATGACTTACTGGCACAATACACACCAGGTAAAGTTAGCAATTCTCCCATGCCAGGGGATCAACAAACACTCACCATATATACCCACAAAAGGCTAATCAAAATAAACTCAACACAGCTGGCTATGAGACATTCAGACCGTACACACAAGAAAGACACACCTCCAAAAAAATCCCAACATAACGTGACAGTATAGGCTGATGCAAAGTGAAAAATTAATCAGAGACCTGACGACTCCACATTTAAAAGCATTTTTTTGGTCTGGTCAAAAAATCCATATCCAGGATCTGTAATGAGGCAATAAAACCAGTTTTATCTCATCTCATGTCATTTACTGTACCGCTTTATCCTTATTAGGGTGGCAGAGGGTGCTGGAGTCTGTCTCAGCTGATGGCAAGGGGTCACCCTGAATTGGTGGCCAGCCAATTGCAGGGCACAAGGAGAAAAACAACTATTCATACGCACATCCATACTTAATTTAGAGTGTCCAATCAGCCTACCATGCATGTTTTTTGAATGTGGGAGGAAACCGGAGTACCCAGAGGAAACCCACGCAGGCCCAGGGAGAACATGTGAACTACACACACATGGCCGTGACCTGTATTTGAACCCAGGACTCCAGAGCTGTGAGGCCGATTCCCTAAGCACTTGTGCCACCGGGTGCAAAACCAGTTTTACTGATCTTAAATTACAACAGTAGAACTTACAACAGGCAGAAAATTTCTGAAAAAGTTCACCCCGCTTGAGCTCAAGTGCTGAGCAGAAATCTCATCGCAACCAAGACTTGTTTGCGAGTAATCTCCAGTGAGTCACTGCAGGTCAAATTAAGTATTTAGACAATAAGCCACTCCTCCTATGTCGACACCAAGTACGACACACGTCTAATGTGATGCTGGGTGAAAACCATAAATGGTGACTCAAAGTGGCCTCAAAATTCGAGGTTAAGGCCGTGAGAAGCTACATTTATGCTCCTTCTGAGCTCCACTGCCCCCCACGACATGAGCTCCTAGCGTTTGAACATGAAGAAAAAAAAGATACAGTTCAATACAAAGCGCTAGATGTCTAATTTGAGTTCTGTGTGCGTGCTCAACTTATCGACCTCCTCTATTCGACTGTCACTTGCTGAAACGAGCTCCCCATCTCTGCACCATAACTATAACCCTGATGTATTTAGGGCTTACTTGCCCCTTGCTTAGTACAGAAAGCAGTTGGTGCCTGCTGAGCACCCATTTTCAACCCATGGACCTAGTGCTTGCTTGGTGGAAAAAAAAGTCCTTAGCCTGGAACAAGCACCCCAACAAGGTAGAAAGGGGGCCAGAGAGGAATTTGCAAAGATTGAGTTATTATAAGCCTCTTGTTCACACAGCATCACTGATTTCGGGGCGCTCAGATACAAGGGAAGCTCCAGATTGGTAAGATTCGATTGTGAATTTTGTTTGATGACATCATATGAACACTATTATAGTTAACCGCATGGCTTTGTAGTTTTAAGCAGAAAATACATAAAATAAAACATGTACTGTATGCCGTCAGTGAAGAAATCATTGAATAAATGGATTTTTTTAACCTTGAATGACAAGCATAGTATTTTAAAGTTTATTTAAAACGCACAAACACACTCCAATGCCTAGTTAAGGTAGCAGAAGCCTCCTATTTTGATTTTGTACAATAGTAAACAGTAACTCAAGTGAATATTACATTAGATTGTTATGATCTCCATTAAAAGGATTTCTTGTTTTTTAATGTTTTGGAGTCCATGTAGCGCAAAGTAGCAAATATGTTTTTTCATCATTCCAAACAATACGAGAGGTACAATTCATTTTGTTATTATTATTATTATTTTTATTATTTATATTTATTATTTTAAGATGATCTTGGTGAAAAACAATGCCCAGTGTCTTACCGTTAGAGGAGAATATTGTGAATATGTGAACTGCAGACTACTGACTAGCATGAATACTAAATCGTATTAACATTTAAGCATTTAAGGTGTCATCTGAAGAGTGAGTACATTCGATCTCTGGGCTCTGGTATTGATTTTCAAATCTGTGGAAAGGATGTATTTTTTTTTCTTTTGTAAATTAGGCCATAGTGTCTCCGTGTAAACACAGCCTAACGAGACTGCCCTTTAGTATTCAAGATTTGTGTTGCACATTACATAGTAGCAACATAGATTGGACTGGACTATCACATTAAGTCAGGGAAAAACAATCCACAAAATACTTTTGTCTAATAAACATTTATTTTAAGAGATGATTCATCACACCAATACACAACCCTGGGGTGAACCGGTCAAGGATGAAATAGAACTGGACAGGCATCCTTTCACTGTTAGTTGGTGTGTTCTAATGTAAAAACTAGTAAACAAGACATAAACCCAAGTTAAAAGAACTTAAAAGTTTATCAGTTAGCACATAAGAATATGCTGTATTGAAGGCAAACGAAAAGAAAGAAATAGCAAACTGTCATGGTTCTTAGTGCTTTAAGGAGGTATACCGAATATATACACACACACACACACACACATATATATATATATATATATATATATATATATATATATATATATATATATATATATATATATATATATATATATATATATATATATATATATATATATATATATATATATATATATATATATATATATATATATATATATATATATATATATATATATATATATATATATATATATATATATATATATATATATATATATATATATATACACATTGTCAAGTCTATATATATATATATATATACATTGTCAAGTCTATATATATATATATACATTGTCAAGTCTATATATATATATATACATTGTCAAGTCTTAGATAAAATTAATTGATGCTCAGGGCCAGTACAATGTCTGAGATGTGCCCAATGAACTGGATTTTATTGTTGATGCTCACATTCTTTCCTGTTGTTCTTATAGTCTCCCATGTAGATCACAGATTATTAGTTTGAAGATGTTTTGCTTTTATCTGGATCGATTATTTTTATATATTAGAACTAATCTCACATTGGATTTTACTCTACTGGGTGCATGAATTTAGTTTTTGCCTTATCTAAAGGAGTAATGTGAAAGAAGGTCATCCATCTAAAACATTTCAACAATTAGTGTGTTCAGTGTTTTTCAAAGTAAAGTTAATGAAATAAAGTCGTGAATATGTCCCCTTTTTAATGCATTTCAGGTGTAAGATCCAGCACCTTTTCAGAAAAAGATTCAATACGGTTTATTACTTTATCCATTGACTATCTTTTTCTTTAGATGTGTGTTCAATTGAACATGTGTTGAAAATAATTTCAAATCATTATATTCGCAATGCTCCTGTATTTAGACACATGACAATATCAAAAACAATAATCCGTAAAAGTGGGAATTAGAGGTTACAACGAAAGCAACGGTCCCATCCTAATAAAACACTAGTGCATCAGTGTCTTCTCTGTCATTCAGAAGATAACAAACCTGCACTATCATTGCATATCACTGCTAAAACTGTGTAAACCAATACATTTCAGAAGCATCTGCGGAGATATTAACCTAATGACAAAATATTGACCTGAATTTCTTGATTGGAATAAACATGATTAGCCATAAACTTTGTGACATGGCATAATCCAAATCTTCTAACAAATGAGTTTGTTTTCCTAACAATCATACAGACAATAGAAAACTGCATGGATTGCTTGAGATAGTCTTACAAAAAGAAACACATGGACAAGGATGCCATTTGCCTTCCCGTATTAAACCACAAGTGGGAGGACAAGCATCACATGCACCTTGTAATCCTGATCCAGCACGAGGTTGGCGTAACGGCTGCATCAGCCAGCTTTGCACGCTGATGAAAGACTTGTCATGACGACTTGACACACGCACACACACTGATCCAGACGCATGGCTGGCTGTCTGCATGAGACAGCAGCAGCCTAGGGCCAAACTACGCAAAAAATAAAAAAGGAAAAAAGAAAGAAAACCAAGCCGTGAACAGCATTAAGAAATACAAATGAAAAACTGAAGAGGTGAAGCAAGGAGAGAAGCAAACAAGAAAATGCCAAATTTCATCTTGAACACTCCAAAAAAATATATTATCTCTAAAAGTATTTGTATAGCTAACACACTTCAATCTACTAGCTTCTATTTAACATATTTGATTACATTGCTGATGCCATCCTTACCACATCATGTATTCTGTCTCTGTTGTGCCCTCTTTCCCCGCCATGTTGCTTTTCCAGCACCATATATTCTCTTTTCCCCCCCACTGTCTCTCTCTCTTTCTTAGTTTCTCTACACTTGACCTATTTTCACTGTCTCCTTGCCTTTTAGGTGCATTTCTGCTCGATTTTAATAGCGTCCACTGGAGGGTGACAGAAGGAGAATGGCCTCGATGGTTGAGGGTTACGTTTGAATCTCCAATGCCACAGCACACCTGAACCTCTCTGGAACCTTTGCCTGCATGGCTGCTCACTTCTTGTCATGATGACTTAATGTTATATATTCCTCGTTGCTTGCTGTTTTCTTATTTTCTCACAAAATATAATTTACATATTTTCCTGGGTGATTCAAGTTATTTTTCATTCGATCATTTCCTGAACCTTTTACCTTCGCAGAGGTCGCGGGGGGTGCCGAAGTCAGGCAAGTGAACCTCTAGACCAGGGGTGCTCAATACGTCGATCGCAAGCTACCAGTCGATTGCTAAGGTACTATTGGTTGATCGCATGACTGTAAGATTTGATCCAGTAAAAAACATTTTAAATTCGAAGTGAGAAATATATATATATATTATATATATATATATATATATATATATATATATATATATATATATATATATATATATATATATATATATATATATATATATATATATATATATATATATATATATATATATATATATATATATATATATATATATATATATATATATATATATTGACTATATATATATATCATCAGAATACATAAATTCAGAGCTTAGTCCTTGGCCTGGAAAATTTGGCAAAAATCTTTGAGCAAAAAAGTTTAAGCACTCCTCTGCTTTAGAATCTCAAGCGCCACCATTAGTTTAACTGAAGAAGTTAAATCGTCCACTGGCCACGAAGCGTGAGGCCATTGCAAATGGCAAGCACTTTACAAAAGATTTTAAAACAAAAGAAGAATGCCTAAAGCAAAAACACACCAGGGATCTTATGTTTTCAACTAAACTCAGAGTGAGTTATGGCCTGCAAATTTGGATGAGGTGGGTGGGGATAGATTTAAATCTCAACTAGTATTATGTCTGTGTGTGAAATGGTGTGGAAAATGAATAAATTTATATTTATATACCATGATCACAGAAAGATATTTGTAAGAACTCATTGCTTTATCATGAATTGTATCGCAAGTTTTAATTATTATTGTTGACAAGAATTATTTGATAAGAATTATTCTTATCATTTTATCAACCCTAACCCTATCATCCAAGTGTAATTCACTCTCACATTCAATTTAGTGTCGTATCACCAATTCTATTTTTTTTTTTTTGATTTTCACAACTCGGAATTCTATTATTACCACTAATAATCATAATAATAACATATTCGATACATGTTAACATTTTCTTTCCATTCAAATTTCAGTTTACTTAGAACGAATGCCCTTTTGACTTGTCATTTGAGTGAAAAGAAAAACAATAATATATCACCCCCAACATGGAAGGCAGCCATATATAGGTCAAATCACCCAACCAAATCCAAACCCTTTCTACAACTGACCAGTACAAAGCAGCTTTGCTCAATAACCACCATCAAAATCTAGGTTATGGAAGCCAACAGGACATCTCGACACGGCTGAATATGGATTATAACAAACAGCTTTATTTTACTGAGATATAAGCTTGAATATACAATGTAACCTCTACATTTCAGCACCATAATGTTAGAGTATTTAGAGCGTTATTTCAAATGAATAATCTCTTTTACTGCTACGGCATTGTAAAAGCAACACACCATGCTACGATTTACATGACTGACATGAGGAATTCCAGCCTTAATCTTTTGACCATTTAAGCCTATCACCACGGTCTGAGACTAGAGTGTTTAGGCGGAGACAGAATTCATCACAGACCAGCGACAAATCGGCTGAGATTCCAAATGTTATCTCGCTGCAGTGCATGTCCTCTACTATGCACATCCAGATCTCTATAGTCTAGCACATTTCACAGTGCAAATGTTTCCATTCCTTCAGAGATGCATTTGTTTTTTTTTTTGTTCTGCTCTGATTCAGTCCCCCGTCACCTCATTAAAAACTTGCTGCAGTGTTTTGGCTTCTCCAGTCATCTGTCCCTTTGCCGGCTGCCATTACCCAAGACTTGGTTTTCAAATTAAGAGCAATTTAACAGTTATGTTTGTGACATAATTAAAACTGTTTGTAACTAGATATTTATTTACAACTAACTCACATATACTGCATACCTGTCGATCTGCCGATAAGTGCCCTTTTAAATGATTATGATTCCCCGTAAAAAAAAACCCAAACAATTGGGTAAACAATTGTTTAATAAAGATGAAGATACTTGCACACTTTTATTATACACACGAAATAGGAGTGCTGAGTAATTTTGAACATGCTTCAACAACAAAAAAACTAATACCCATAATAACAATTGGAATACTATTTTCCCATTTTCAACTCATAAAAGCTATGTGTATTGAGTTCATCCAATGAGAAATTATTTTGGCTGACTCAGCATACCAGGGAGTTGTGCATGAGCACACAGTAATATCATTTCATGGTTGCGTAGTTGGAAGCGTCTGTTTAAATTTTTATTTGATTAATATTTTTTATTACATTTTAGGAGCCCGGTGGAGCGAGTGGTTCGCGCCCCGGCCTCACAGCTCTGGGGTCCTGGGTTCGAATCCAGGTCAGGTCCACCTGGGTGGAGTTTGTATGTTCTCCCCTGGCCTGCGTGGGTGTCCTCTGGGTGCTCTGGTTTCCTCCCACATTCCAAAAACATGCATGGTAGGCTAATTGGACACTCTAATTTCCCCCTAGGTATGTGTGTGCAAGGTTGTCCGTCCCCTTGTGCCCTGCGATCGGCTGGCCAACGATTCAGGGTGTCCCCCGCCTCTAGTCTGGAGACATATAGGATTGGCTCCAGCACCCCCCGTGACCCTAATGAGGATAAATCTGTTCAGAAAATGAGATTTATTTATTTATTGGTCTAAATATAAATTTTGCACAGGCTAAAATAGACTTCTAACGGCAGGATTCAATTAACTGCAGTCCCCTGTGATCCTTATCATCTTTTTTTTAATTAGAGTGGCCAGGGAAATCACGTTTGATACACAAAATTCAAGCACACACTCGTCTACAAACATGCAGTATGCAAGCACAGGTATTGCAGAATCTAGCTATACGTAGCACACAAATATTGGGGCCCTCATTATTTCTTCCTAAATCCATGGTCCCAATTAGTGTGGTCTGTTTAAACTATTATTTAACGATACAATATAATCTGTAGGATTTTTAAGTGTATTTAGTCTCCAAACACTGGGTTGTATAACCACTGTGCAAGCACTTTTTCCAATGGCAAGGGAAGTGAACACCATATGTTTGCTTAAGCACAAGCTCATTGTATAACAATTACCACTTTGCATCACAAATATCACCGATTTTAGTCAAAGTATCACAATCTGTGAAGTTTATTGTTGCATCACGATGTGAGGTAGCATTACATGGGAGCAAGCCAACAAGCATCAGTTGATCAAACAGTCGATAAGCAGAGAGACAACAGAGGATAGCTAATGAATGAATAAACATGTGTCAGCAAAGACTTGACACACTTGACCTTGGATTTAAGTAAATACATATTTAGCAGTCCCTACTTTCCATACCATTTAGTAACTTTCCAGAATTTTGACAATAAATTCAACCGTGCAAATAAGAGTTGGAGTAACATTAATTTAATTTTATGTTCCCCTTATCCTCATTAGTAAGCCACATCTCACTTTCCAATACTACTCCACACTCATGCTAGAAATCTTCTTTGGACAGTCCACTTCTGGAATCTTTGCAGTCATTCAATTTGAATTTCAAAACTTCAAACCTAATATTTGCTTGGCATCTCTTATTTTCTACATTTATGAATGCAACAACTGCCTGTTTGCCACACAAAAAAATATTCATTTCATGCCGCTGCATGTGACTCAACGTCACTGCTATTAGGATTGGACAAAAATATTGACAATGTCATCATTTCACATTGCTCTAATTATTTATGAACTTATTTATTACCTATTTGTTTATGCCTACAACATCTATTCATGTGTCTCTTTTCTCACCCTCTTGCTACTCTGACAATGAAATTTCCCAAACACGGGATGAATAAAGTTATTTTATCTAATCTAATCTATGGATGACTGAGACAGACAATAGAAATCCATAGGGAGCAGAGGCTACTTGGTTATAGACTTTGAATGTGTTGTTCATTCATTCATTCATCTTCCATACCGCCCATCCTCAAAAGTGTTGCGAGGGTTGCTGGAGCCTAAACCAGCTGTCTTCAGGCAAAAGGCTGGATGTATCGTTTCAATAAAAAAAAACTCTACCAGGGAAAGCATTGGTAAGGCATAGAACTTGTGGCACCTTCCTAGTTATTTTCACCGTGGCACTGCCCACGTCCTCAAAGGCTGCTGCTAACTCTTTATGTTGCAAGTGAACGCAGTGAAAAGAGAGAGCAGGGAGGAAAGATTAGCGGCTTCCATTCAGTGCAAACCCAGACATATGAGTCACTTTCATACAGATACACTTCTCCTGGCTCAAACACCATAAAGCCAGCCAATTCTGAGGCAAAGCTCTTACTTCTAGGTTTCCCATTTAAATTATGACACTCAATTGAGCAGGAAATGTCTGAGCTTCAGACATTACATTTTTCATGTAATGTAATAGTACTCACTGATATATCACCACTAAGAGAGAAAAAAATAATACGTGTCAACCTCGAAAAGCAGCTTGGCTTACTTAGAATATGCTGAATGGTATTAATTATAAAGCATATTTAATTAAAAAAAAGGTAGAAACCAAGTAGGCTTTATTTGAAAGTGACTTTGCTACATGGATACAATTACTCAGGTTGCATTATATGTCTCCTAATGAGTTCCAGAAAACCTAAACCCACGTTAAAAACACAACCACTGGGGTAGCAACAAAATTCTGTACACAGACACAACAATCCGAGTTGTTCATGGCATCCTGATTTGTCCATATAAGTATTCATTCATTCATTTTTCAAACTGCTCTTACTGACATGGGTCGTAGGGGTGCTGGAGCCTATCCCAGCCTACTGTGGGCATAATGCGGGGAGCACCCTGTATCGCAGGTCAGCCAATGGTACAATGATACGGAAAACCATTCAGGCTCGCTCTCATATCTAGAAGCAAGCCTACACTGCATGTTTTTGGAATGTGGGTGGAAAATTGAGGACCTAGAGAAACCCCACGCAAGACCAGGGAGAATATGCAAACATCACATAGGAAGGTCCAGACCTGGGATCAAACCCTCGCCCTCATAACTGTGAGGTTCCTGCGCCAACCACTCGGATACTGCGCCAACCACTCCGATACTGAGCAAACTCCCATTTACATCGATATTAAGGGAAAATTATATTTAAAACCCAGTATTAATATTGAAAAAGGAAGCATTTAAATATATCCAGTAAAAAGTGCTGAGTCTGTTTGTCATGAACAGACCTAAAACAAATTGCATATAAAAGAACACAATGCTCCCTGCTCACAGAGTAGCCCAAAGAAGGACGCTCCATGCAAATGCAAAAAAAGAGAATAATGCACATCTGGAAAACCAAAATGGCCCACACCTCATTGACAACAGGCACACATTAATGGTCTGCTGACCAATCATAGAAAAAAAAAACGATTCGCTTTGTTTTCTACTTGCATAACAATACTTACAAGGAAGAGTGTGGCACTCCATTATACCTCTGTTAAGGCTAAGATAGTATTAGACTGACCATGCGTGCTGTTTGGACTCCTCCATCAGGTTTACAAATTCTTTGGTTTACAACGAGTGGCTTTTACAGGAGTACTTATGTGGGAATGAACCTTGAAAAGTAAGGAATTAACAGGTTATTTAAAATGCAGGGTTCCGAGAATATTTAATATATTTTCGAGGAAGAATCTGACTTGTTGTTAGACAGTTGTAGTGTGCTAACAGAACAGCATTCACAATGACGTTTGAACTTTGAGATGGTTTTTCTTCACACTATACGTTGTAGGTTTTTGAAGGGGGCCATGAGGGGAATTGATAACAACAGGGAGTATATACTCAGGCCTGGTCACCATTCATTCATTCATTTTCTGAACCGCTTTATCCTTACTAGGGTCGCCGGGGGTGCTGGAGCCAATCCCAGCTGACTCCGGGCCGGAAACGGGGGACACCCTGAATGGGTGGCTAGCCGATCGCAGGGCACAAGGAGACGGACAACCATTCATACTCACACTCATACCTAGGGGCGATTTAGAATGTCCAAACAGTCTACCATACGTTTTTTTGAATGTGGGAGAAAACCCGGAGTACCTAGAGAAAACCCACGCAGAACATGCAAACTCCACACTGGTGGACCGACCTGGATTTGAACCCAGGACGACAAAGCTGTGAGGCCGAGGCGCTGATTACTCATCTACCCTGCGACCATTCATGATTAAGTTCATTATCAAATTAAATAAAATTGACTGAATTAGGGAAAATGAATGAATGGAAATTAATCCAGAATCTATGGACAGGGTTCTGACCTGAGGTTGAAAGCCATGGTCTCTCAAGCGTGAGGTAACTGTGCTGACCTCAGCCCCTACAATATACAGTCGACATATTATTTTCTAGGTCAGCACCCTTTGAGCACAAATTATTCACTCAGTGTAATTGATCAAATCCAAAGGGTTTGCTTTAAATTAAAATGAAGGTCGTTCAGTTAGCCAACAATACTATATACTGTAACACAAAGACTAGTGATTCAATGAGGAATGATTACCAAGTCTTATTCCATTTTAATTTGCAGTATACTACATTATTGTTACAAATGAAACAGATACAATTGCTGTTTACATAGGCGTGGCATGAAAAGGTTTTTTGACACACTTGGTATGCTCAAACCTTAAATATCACTTAAATAAAATGGCAGTCCCTGAACTTCTAAAATGAAACATTTAATCACCTGTCCATCATTTATACAGCACATCTGGTGCAGGGTCACACAAAGATAAAACTCATTCGACATTGGTATATCCCCACCAGAGTCCATTTCACAAGAACATTCACTCATTTGTTCCCTTTCTGTACAGTTTATCCCCCAGATCGAGATATTCCTAGTTCGGGAGTTGTACTTTTTTACAATTTTTAATCAATTACATATTCCTTGATCATTAACCCAATAAGATAAAAATGTGGAGAGTTGTTTTCATACCATGCTGTAAGTTCCTCAGTATTAAAATTCCATTAAAAGTAAACATGCTGATCCATTTCCATTGCACGATAAAGTCTAATCTGGTAATTTACAGTAGCTTGCAACAATTTAATACAGAGAGTCAGATATTCATTAGGAAAGAATGAGTCATATGATTGTTTGCCATCATAAGCCTGCAACAACTAAACAAAGCAGTGCACAATAAAGCATTTGAAGAACAAAAACACAAACAAATATGTTAGTGATCTTAAATTCAGAATACTACAGTACAGATTAAAAAGAGTTTACCCCATGTGGAAAATTATTTATATGCAGAAAACGGCTGAGCTACTAGAAAATCAATAAAGCTTTTTTTTTTTATCAAAACAGTGGGCAAAGTGGGGCAGGAATTTTAAAAAGATGGAAATACAGTGGTGCCTCTACTTACAAATTATTCTATAAATGAAATGTTAAGGTTACGAAACTCGCTGATATGTCGTAAATTACTGCTCCAAGACTTGAAAAGCTGTCCAATTTACAAAATATCAAGCAAAGTACAAGTAGATACTTTGATGTAGCAGGCTATAATAGAATTGCTCTTAAATCAAATTTAGGATTCACCCCATTCAGGCAGCTTTGCCTCGTTGACACCTATTTACAATCATGGGTGCAGTACCCATCATCCCTTGCACCAGCAATTGCCACAGACAAGCCATGTACAATACACTTCCTGTATACAATATTTTGTCTTTTTGGGTTGTTGTGCTAGAGTTGGTTTCCTCGTGGCTTTGTGGATGCGCAAGGGTAGTGGGCTGGAGAAGCCACCCAGTTTAGCAGAATGGTCATTGCGTCAAAAACTAATAAGTAAACAAGATAGAACCATCCTTGTCTCTCTGGCGGTGAGTTCCTGTTTCTTCACATACTAGTTGTTTCTTGAGTTAGACATCTCATTTCATCTCATTTTTCGTACTGCTTTATCCTCACACGGGTCGCGGGGGTGCTAAAGCCTATCCCTGCTGACTTTAGGCCAGAGGCGGGGGACACCCTGTACCGATAGCCAGCCGATCGCAGGGCACAAGGAGACAGCCAACTCACACCAATACCTAGGGGCACTTTAGAGTGTCCAATCAAGAAACCGACGCAGGCCCAGTGAGAACATGCAAACTCCACACAGGTGGACGTGACCTGGATTGGAACCCAGGACCACAGAGCTGTAAGGCCAACGCGCTAACCACTCGTGCTAAATACCATTGTAAAATAATTTCTATTTGCCATCCATGCAGTCCAAGGAAGTAAAAAGTGGGGTGTCACCTGATGAAAAGCTAGACAAAAACTTTTCATGTTGTCTGCAGTTAATTCCAAAATCAAAAGGCCAAACTGGGTTGACTTTTTTCCCGTCACACAATATAGCACATATTGCAGAGGAGCGGCATATGGGTGTCATCCATGTAGGAAGCCTCTCCTTAGCCAATACACAGAAAAGCTAGACTGGAATTTGAATAGGCCCTTGCTGACAAAGAACAACAACAATAGAATTTTATTATATGGAGCAATGAGACCTAGATCAATCTTTTTTGAAACCAATGGCTTCAATAATGTCTGACATCACAAGGGTGAGAAGTACACAGAAAAGTGCATGGTGTCCATGCTGCTTGAGTGGTGTGGGTGTTGGGGAGCTTAATTTATTCAATTGAATCAATATTTTAGAGGAAATGCTGTTACCCCCACTTCATGGTTTTGATGGCTTTTTCAGTTTTCTAACATGACACTCACCCCAAGAACATAGCCATCACCAAAATAGCATTTCTTAAGGAGAACAGGGGCACCTGCGGCCCGTTTTGAAGAGAATTGAAGAAGTAGAACTTCACTCTCCATCCAATGTCAAGACTTTCAAACGGGTCTTTCAGGAAGATTGGAAAATGTGTTGCATTCTGTCAGAAACGAGTTCATACAATAGCTTGAAGACGTTGTGATGTCTTTCATAGAAAATACAAGATATGGAGGCTTTTGTTGGGCATCTATTGTTAGTATTGTGTGTTCAGCACCAACCAATTTTTGTGAAAATGTTAAATTTGCCTTTCAGCTTCTATCGAGAACCTATGTAGAAAACCCAATTATTATAAACTAGCAAACAACTTGTTTTTTTTTAACTCAGATGTTTATTAAAATCTTACTTTCATTATTAATGCATTGGCCATATATTTTACACAGACCCAGAAAAGTTTTAGTTTTTACAATAAATACAATGCAATGGGTGGGAATATTGGGTCGCCCAGTTGCTTCTCTGCTCCAGCATTTGACGCTTCATCGAACAAGTCTGTGTGTTCTACAGAGCTCTATGCTTAACCCTTATTATAACCTTTCACACTCTTTTCAACAAGATTTGTGCATTAAAGATGTAACAGTAGAATTGGCACGCGTTTGCAAAATACAAGGTCCATTAATATGAGGATGTCAACAATCTCCTATTTTGTTAATCAAAGCATCACCACAATTTAGTAGGTATTTGAAGTTAAATTAAAAAAAAGATGTTCTTCCAATGAAACTCTTTCATTTATTTAGGTGTATTTACAACAGATAAACTGTATCGGGTTTACAACAGTTTGTGTATGTGCCTCCCACTTTATATGAGAATAAAAGTTATAAACTGTTCACTGGCCAGGTGGGCACTTGGAAAATATAATGTGACTGCTGATTTCTGAGACCCACAATTTCCTTAAACACAAATAGCATTCCCGATTTCTTACATCTCTCATAGCACCTTCTGGGCAGAAAATTAGCAGCTGCTCATTATCAATGGAAATACTTTCACACAGGACAGAGACCGGGGAAAAAACACTAGCTTTGATGAGCAGTGTGAAAGAGGCTATTGACACATACTGTAGGTACAACCACAGTATATTGCTCTCTCCTCTACTCTAATCAGCTATGCGGGAATTCTATATTGATGACTCCACATTACATTGTATCACACATGAGCTATGAGATGGTAATACATTAGGAGACCGCTAATGTATTCGGGATTTAGGGAAGATGGAAATTTGGCAAGACTGATGGAGTATCACCTATACTAAGCCTAGTAGTAAATGTAAAGTATTGCAGTTGTCTTCAGAAAGGAACCAATCACACTATCAAGTCAATTTGCAGGATTGAATCTGGACCATTATGTAGACATCAAGGTAGGATAAACACATCTAATACAAATCGTATCTCCTATGAAAATCCCCAATAAGTGTTGATACACTTAAGTGTTGATACACTTAAGTGTATACAGCTCTTTTAACCCTCTAGAATTAAACATTATGGAGTATGCTTAAGGTGGTGAATGCTTTCCTTAGCCTAGATAATTCCAGATATGAGCAAAGATTGCATAGATCGATTTCACAAATCCATTAGGCTGTAATAAACTGCGCAACAAAGGGTTTGATATTCGGTCTATCACTTTCATTAGGAGCGAATACCAATCCATCCATTCTACCACTCCTTTTCTATACTCCTTATCCTCTTCAGCAGTGTAAAATGCTAGATTCTATCTCATCTGACTTTAGGTGGAAAGGTTACTAAATCAATCACAAAACCTGGGATTGAAACTTAGACCCCAGAAGAGGCCAATGCCCTAACCACTCGGTGTCCAGGACGCCTATTTAAAACCTACCCATTATTATTATTATAGTGTGAGCATTACAATTACTACCTCTGAGCACTGTTGCAAGCCCTAATAGTGTCATGCACAATACACTAGACCAACTTTGAAATAGAATTCTCTCAGAAGTAATGAATCATGAGAGAAATAGCTTCAGGAAGGTGGAATGTATGATAGCCATATAGCCTTTGCAATTGTTTCACACCATGGCAGAATTCCAAGTTTAGGAGGAAAACAGCAGCACCAAGCTAATGAGGTGATTGGCAAAACTTAAAACAAAGGACAAGCTACTTCATGACGAAAGTTAAAATGACAAGAGGGGGAGTGTTTCCTAATTGGCTCTTAGTACCAAAGGTTGTGGCGGTCCTGTATTTGAGCTACTTAGAAGAATAAAAATTCCCGGTAATAGTAATAACCTTCAAACCGCTTATCCTCACAGGGGTAGCGGGTGGTGCTGGAGTCTATCCCAAACAACCATGCAAAGCAAGCATGGGACACCCGGAATTGGTTGCCGGCCAATCACAGGGCACAATGAGACGCAGAATGATCGCTCATGCTCACAATCAAACCGCTACTGCAACATGGGGTGACTTATAAGATTAACAATAGTACCGTATTTTCACGACTATAAGGCGCACTTAAAAGTCTTAAATTTTCTCCAAAATAGACAGTGCGCCTTATAATCCAGTGCGCCTTGTATATGGAAAAAACATAAAACCAAAAACGAAAAACCACCACTGTCGGATATTAAAAAAACACAAACGCCTGAACAGAAACAATACTGTTAAATATGCAGATGCCATCTTAGTTTACAACATCTTCCATCATATAGCTCCTCCCCCACTGCAAGATTTTATACAAAAATATCCAAAACATCAACAATGGCTGGCTCTATGGTGACTGT
The DNA here is from genome assembly GCF_051989575.1 of Stigmatopora nigra. NCBI lineage: Eukaryota > Metazoa > Chordata > Actinopteri > Syngnathiformes > Syngnathidae > Stigmatopora > Stigmatopora nigra. The sequence continues at coordinate 4,096,920 of NC_135516.1, forward strand.
ATAGTGAGTGCTTGATACCTGGATGTCACACTTAAATGTCTTAAATTTTCTCCAAAATAGACAGTGTGCCTTATAATACAGTGCGCCTTATAATACAGTGCGCCTTATAATACAGTGCGCCTTATAATACAGTGCGCCTTATAATACAGTGCGCCTTATAATACAGTGCGCCTTATAATACAGTGCGCCTTATAATACAGTGCGCCTTATAATACAGTGCGCCTTATAATACAGTGCGCCTTATAATACAGTGCGCCTTATAATACAGTGCGCCTTATAACACAGTGCGCTTTATAATACAGCGCGCCTTATAATACAGTGCGCCTTATATATGGAAAAAATGTCATTCATTGAGGGTGCGCCTTATAATGTGGTGCGCCTTATAGTCGTGAAAATACGGTAATACATTTCTTTCATTATCTTATCTTCTTAACTTATGTTTGAAACAGGGTGACCACCTAAGTTTGTGTGTTTAGGTTTCGAAACCTGACAGTAAGATGGTAAAATTCACTGTATTGGTAGCAAAAATGTCAGATGCCACATTGTTACATACAGCATGTGCATTTTTAAAATTGGCCACAATTGCTCTTAGGTGAATGAAAAAATGATGCCTTAAGTGTTTGTGATGTGGCTCCCCTCTGTTTCTTTCCCGCTTTCTATAAATAGAGAAAAGTGGTGCTGTCTCTCATATTTCATGTGTCACTGATTCAGGCAGTCACATCTGAAGTATTTACCGCATATTCTTTTCTAACTCAGTTTTCTGTCTTCTGATCTTCTCTCCTCTTGATGTTACAACCCATAAACGTAAAGGCTACATTTTAGATAGGAAAGATCAAAAGTTAGTAGTAAAAGTGGGTTTTTTATAATATCCACAGGCACATTTTATGCAATAGAGGGGTGAGTATATGTTCATTTACTCATTTTCCATACTGTTTAACTTCACATGGGTTTTGAGTGCCCCGGGAAAACCCACTCCACACAGTGAAGACTGACCTGGGATCGAACCTACAACCCCAAATTGCGAGGCCAACATCCTAAACACTTAGCAGCTGCCCCCCCCCCCCCCCCCCCACTTTTTGGGAATTTCATTATAAAATACAGATGTAATACTGCAATACTGATCAACATAGCATTTATTCCGTTCTAGAACAAAGATTTTTTTAAATGTTTTTTCTTAGATGGCAGCTGTCTACTGCCTGATATTTCTTAGGCAGCAATAATGAGGCTTTGATTTTCATTCATTCATTTGTTTTCTTTGCTGCTTATCCTGTGCTGGAGACCATCCCAGCCTCCACAGACACCAGGCAAGGGACACCCTGAGTTGGTGACCAGCCAAACGCAGGGCACAAGGGGACGGACAGACAGCCATTCACACTCATACCTAGGGCCAATTAATAGTGCTCAACCAGCTTATTGTGCATGTTTTTTGGGACATGGGAAGAAACCAAAGAACCCAGAGTAACCCCACGGAAGTCCGGGTAGAACAAGTAAACTCCACACAGGAAAATCCAAACCTGGGATTGAACTCTCAATCTCAGAACTGTGAGGCCAACGCGCTAACCACTTGTTCACCGGCCCAATTATTGTCAATTTTTTCATTCCAAGTGAAAATAGTTTTTGTTGATTAGTATTAACTTTGGAAGGCATTGACGGGGTCACAAATTCAGGATGTCCCCCGCCTCTGGCCTGATGTCAGCACCCCCCGCGACCCTCGTGTGGAAAAGCAGTTCAGAAAATGAGATGAGATGAGTCAACCTTGCCCTGAAGATGTGCCTGGTCTGATCCTTGTTTGTGAGATACCTACTCCTGCCTTTGGCCACTTGATTATTCCATGATCAAGTACTAAAAAGTACATTTAACCTGCAGTATGTCAACCATGATGATGCTCATAAAGTGAAACAGATAAATGTATTTTCATTGTTCTGGGCTATTGCTTACATATAAATAGATTACTTAAAAGTAAAAGACTAACCAGGAATTATTTATTTGGAATTCATTCATCTTCCATACTGCTTATCCTCACAAGGGTTGCGGGAGGTGCTGGAGGCCAACCCACCCTGAATTGGTTGCGGGCCAATCACATGGCACAATGACTCAGACAGCCACTAATGCTTACAATCAAACTACCATCAAATGAGGATCGAAATCTCTAAGTTCATTGAATGAAAGTTCAACTATTAGGGAGAATACTAATAATAAAGTAAAAACAGACTGATTTCCTTTTGCGATTTTACTTGCCTGGAGGCTTGAGGACACTAATAAATCTGCTCAATTACGCAGGCATGAAGATGTGTTATTATTTCATTTTACTGTTGCGGTTCTGAGTAATTCCCAAACTTTGACTCACATACAGTGTCCCTTTATCATTGATGAAGACATCGCATAGGCATCAGCCTCATCTTGATGAGACAGTGATTAACATTTGGTTTAATAAGATATATTATTTTCTTTGAGCTATTTTCAAAAGTATGACATTCCAACAAGATTGAAAACTTTGTGTTGCCGATTAATGTTTTTTTTACTGCTTTTGTAAGCCTCATTTTCAAAATGAAAGGTAAAAAAAAAGTAAAAGAAGCAGAAAGAAACCTTCAGGTTAACGATCTTATCATTAATCATAAGATTAATTTCCTGCCAAGGTTTTTTGACAACACAGATGACAAAGAGTATCTCCCACCTACTGAATATCTAAGACTTACCTTGATGGTTTATTCCAACTCATTCATTCATTTTCTGTACCGCGTATCCTCAAAAGGCAGAGGATACATGGAATCAATGCCAGTCAATGAATTGCAAGGTACGAGGATACGGATAACCATTCACGCTCACACTCATACGAAGGGGCAATTCAGAGTGTTCAGCCATCCTACTTTTCATGTTTTGGGAATATGGGCGAAATATTATTTAACTTAACGCTCTATGCACAATTTGGCTTTGGTGTCAATGTTCATGCTTCTCCATTTCCTGATCATATCTTTGTTGGGAAAACTTTTAGGCTACATTTTGTGTTTAAAAAAAATTGCTTCCATTGCACAATTATACTAGACTGTAATACAACATTTAACCAGTTTATTTTGTATTATATTTGAAATCTGTAACATATTTTATTGAACTTATTCACATTAATATCAACAGTGGGGATAATTAAATAAGTTGCAAATGTAAAGTGCCAAATGCAGCCAGCAAAGCACCAACATTGCCAAGAGCAATATGTTGCACGGGTGAATGGGACACCAAAATGCTGAGCAAACCTATAAAACAATGAGCAGATTAGTGGCTGTCAGGAAGCTGGTTTAATGGTAGTATAGTGAATGAAGAGGCTTTAAGCCCAGACAATGCAGTGCTACACTGGCCAAAAGCCATTTCCTCCACTACACATGCTCAACTGTGCTCACACAGACACACAATTGCAAAGGTTTGGAAATGAATGAGAGCTTGGAGTGCATAAAGTTTAGAATTTTTCCAAGAGAGAACGAGTGAGAAAAAGGGCGAGAGAGAGAGAGAGAGAGAGAGAGAGAGAGAGAGAAAGAGAGAGAGAGAGAGAGAGAGAGAGAGAGAGAGAGAGAGAGAGAGAGAGAGAGAGAGAGAGGGGGGGGGTGGAAAAAACCTAGAATAAGCAAATTTCAGCAGGAAGAAAAGTAAAATGAAAGTGTGTATTATTCTTGAGATAATTTGTCTAAAGCAGTGATTTTCAAACTTTTTTTGGCCACCGCCCCCTTCACCGCCGGGCCAAAATGCCAACGCCCCCCTCTTTACCCCTTTCCAACGAACGCTAGAACGACTATATTGCTAAATGTCACAAGAATTGGTTGATTCTTCAATCACAAACAGTTTGAAGACTAAAAAAAACAATTTTAATAAACAGAAATGGTTATCATTTATTCTTCACCTCGAATCATAAAAATTGATAGCTGATGCATTAAGCCGGTCGCTGTGCGCATACGTCTGTGGTTAAGCGTTGCCGGCGCGCTATTGTGTGCTCCTCTGCGGCTGACTGGATGGTGGTGGTTTCCCCAGTCGCCTGCATCGACGATAAACTTGCGACAATTAGTGATATACGGTATATGCGCGCTGCTCGTGAGCGCTCGAGCAGACAACGTTTCTTGTTTCAATAAAGCTTGTTTTTTTGTCGACTTTTTATTACAGACAATCAATTTTTCCGGTCTTTCTACAAACACCAACGTCACATTTTACTGTAATTGCTCCATCGCCCCCTTCACTATTTCAACGCCCCCCCATTCGCCTGTTTATTCGTCAGCGCCCCCCTGAAAGTTCACACCGCCCCCCGGGGGGCGGTACCGCCCACTTTGAAAACCACTGGTCTAAAGCATATCTCGGACTTGGCGGCCCGGCGTATGAGTGGTTAGTGTGTCTGCCTCACGGCTACGGGGTCCTAGGTTCAAATCTAGGTTGGTCCACCTGTGTGGATTTGCGTGTTCTCCCCGGGCCTGCGTGGGTTTTCTCCAGTTATTCTGGTTTCCTCCCACATTCCAAAAACACACATTGTAGGCTGATTGGACACTCTAAATTGCCCCTAGGTATGAGTCTGAGTGTGGATGGTTGTCCATCTCCTCGTGCCCTGAACCGCTTTTCCTCACAAGAGTCGCGGGCGGTGCTAGAGCCTGTGCCAGCTGACTCAGGGCTTAAGGCGGGAGACCCCCTGTATAGGTGGCCAGCCAATCGCACAGCACAACGAGGCAGACAACCAACCATGCTCACACTCATACCTAGGGGCAACTTAGAGTGTTCAACCACCTTACCGTGCATGCTTTTGCAATGTGGGAGGAAACCAGAGTACCGGAGAAAACCTATGCCCCGGGGACAACATGCAAACTTCAGACAGGAGGACCCATCTGGGATCAAACCTTCGCTCTTGGAACTGTGAGGCCAATGCGCTAGCCACTCTCCACCATGCCGCCTAATATGAAGAACATTCATTCATTTTCTGAACTGCTTTATCCTCACAAAGTATGCGCGAGGTGCAGGTTTTTTTTTTCCAACCGATCCAGCACAGACACTTTGACCAATGAGATTTCTGCAGAAATCAAGAAGGACCTGGCTGCAACCACTGATTTTAATTATAGGACACCAGATTGGTAATAAGTGTCTTCTTTATGGGTTGGAATGAAAAAAAACGCACCTACTGCGGCCCTTTGTGGAATAGTGTCATATATCGTAACATGGTTTGTAAGATTTAAGGAAATTAACAAATTTCTCCATGGGCCATGCCTGCCAATTCAAAATTTCTGCTGTAGTGTTCAAGTTTTTTTGACAGAAAAATGTGTAAAGCCTTCATTGACAAGAGACAGGAAAAGCACTTTGAAAGAATGAGTAAAAAAAACGTATAAAAATGGTTAAACAAGGAGATAATAAAACCAGATTGGTTGATAGTTGCAAAACAAATCTTTACAAACACTATTTGCATTAAAAAACTGAATCCAAACATTAACAGTCTGATTCGACTCAGCTGCTGTCTTCGACACTATCTTATGAAATATTTCAATAAGAGGTGACACAGAGTTGAGACCGGAGCCTTTAGATATTTTTGTCTTCAAACTCATACAAAGTCCACATGAAGTTGTAATTAACAAAATATTAGCATGGCTCAATGGTAGAGTAGATTGTTTGTTTGATTGAGCCCTACCCTGCAGGACATGTCCAACTACCCTTAAACAAGCACATTGAGTAACTTGAAGTTGATGTGAAAAACCATTAAAAAAAATTGAAACATTATTTTCTCTCAAACTAAGCGCCCTAGCACCTTGTAGTAGTGCCCTGTGAGGATGTCTTCTTATGCTTCTGCTGCACAAAGTATTTCATAACCTCAAAATGTCACATGTCAGCACCATCATAAACCAAGGACCCTTCCTACTAGACAGGCAATCAAAAAAGCTTAAGTAAGATTGGAAGCCAGATTCTTCTCATTACTTCAGCCTTGTCAAATTACAACCACAAATCATATATCAATGTAGGTATAACACATTTGCTCCACGCCCAGCCTTCCACCTACTCTCTCTATGAACAACATGCCCCTGTCGGCTGGTCTAGTTAGAGCGCAAAAGACTGGACTGTGCCCGACTTACATCACTAGTCCCAGTTTCCACATCAACCGCAACTTGGTAACAGCTGCCCCACAGGGGATTTATTGGTCGAACAATTTAATGAGAGAAGGTTTATGGAATTGTTTCTCAGATATTTTCTCTTAGCCCCCTGATAGAAGAAAAAAATACTCCACACCTTGATTAGAAATACTAGTAGCATTGGTCTAATTGACATGCATACACTATATTCCCGCAAAAACAGTATCCATATCATTAAACAACACAATTCTTGCTGTAATATATGAGCGACCCCTTGATATGCCTCATACTGCCTTACACATCCATATCTATGCATACACATACATATATATACATACACTTACTCATACATATATATACATACACGTGTATACACATATTCCATTTACTTTGATTTGCTTTGTACTTTGTGCTTTTGCTTTGCTGTTCTGTCTAATCACCCTCTTGCTACTGCCAAAATGCAATTTCCAGAATATGGGATGAATAAATTTATCCAATCCAATCTAATGCATATACGTCAGTGGTGGGCAAACTTTTCGGCCCGTTGACCACATTGACTTTAAAATTTTGACAGATGGGCCGGGTCAGCACAAGATACGATACATATAAAAAAACTGCATCTATCAACAGTACATATGAAACATAAACAGAAAAAAGGACTAAAGTATTAACATACTCATCACTCAACATTAAAGTAAAAAAGTATAAAGTACAAAGTAAAGTAAAACGGAATGTATTAAGAAATAATAAAATGTAATTCAAAAAAGAGAGAGAGGGGCTGTAAAACAATAATAGTGGACAGAGCTACTGCCACTGTCTTCCATGTGACGGCGCCATCTTGGAAGAAAAAAAAACATTATTTGGACAACGTCGGCGGGCCGGATTAAAAGGCCTTGCAGGCCAGATGTGGCCCGCGGGCCGTAGTTTGCGCATATATGATATACATACATACACATAGATGTACATGTATACATACGGTTGGTCTCACAAGGGTAAAGAAGGGCCTATTCCTATAAATGTTCACAATCACACCGCCAACGATTGGGGATTGAACCCAGACTGCCTCCACCAAAGTCAGGGAGAAGAACCACTGGCTAATCGGGTGGTGCCTTGTGCTTCAATCCAATTAAATATTTTTTGTTTTCTTGAGAATTTGGATTACCCAGAAAATCCACTATTGCATCTGCATCACGACTATGAAAACATCTCAGGCCAAATTCCACTGATTAATAATGCCTGCGATAATCAGACAGAGGAAATCACAAGGGTTCTTATAAGAGTACAAGGATTCAGGCGCGATAAAATGAATTCCACATAAACAAGAAGGTGCCACGTCCCACAATGACTACCACTTGTGAATAAGCGATGGGTAAGGGGTACCTTTGTTTTATCTCGAAACAAATCAAATAAATGGTCGCATGAGTTTGTCTTTTTGTGCATGAGAACATTATAAGCTCATGTAAAAAGCAAATAAATTTTCCATGTGTTCATGAAAACGGAAAGAATAGACAAATTTCAGCGATCCTAATTGACAACAGTGCTGTGTAGTTTTGCAAGGGAACCGTGAGTTTTATTTTGCATCAGTGCTAAACTTTCTTTCCAGCACAGGGGAATTGAGTCAATCTAAGGATGTCCGGAAAAAAATGTACTTGTGCGTCATCATTACGATTAGATCCGTCGCATTGTAGACATTTCACGGGCGGTGAAATTTGTCAGATTGATTAGTATGCTTGAGAATATCTACGACATCGTGAAAGCAAACAAACCGCTAGCGATATAATTGAGCCTTCAGGGTTGCTCCGTCTTCCATTCGATGCTTTGCATGGGCATGTTCAGTGTATAAAATGTGTAGGGTACACATAGAGGTAAATTTCGAAGAGGCCAACAGCTGAGGTTATTACCCCAACGTGACTTTCCTCAATATACATTAAAACAGAGTTGTTACCTGTCGCCGACCATTTCCCTGATTGGAGTATTTTGCTCCTTGAATATAGCTTTAAAACTATTTAGCATATTTTTTGGTGTCCTCTCTAAAACATCTCGTGAGGAATACTTCAAAATGGGCCGCAGTGGGTGCAGGCTTTCGTTCCAACCTCTAAAGAGGAAGCATTTCCACAAATCTGGTATCATGATGCGGATGACAGGTGCTTCTTGTTTCAGCAGAAATCCCATTGGTTAAACTGTCTGTCCTGGATCGGTTGGAACGAAAACCTGCACCCACAGCTACCCTTGAGAACTGGTTTGCCGAACAGTGACCTAATGTCAGTTGCCTGTCCGTGACATAGAGGTTGTTCTCAAGAAAAAGCACAGTCAAAATTGCTCCTTAATGTCTACATATATACATTATCTAAGTAGCACTGCAACATACAGTGTAGCATTAGTAAGGGGATGGTCGCCCAGAGAATTCAATTGTGACATCTGTCATATTGGATTGGAGTCTCCGGAGGAAAAAATGCCTCATTACGCCAAAATATTCTTCCTTCTTTCTGTTCTTCTTGAGTGATCTCCCTGACTCCATGGTGAGATCCCTGGTGGGAGGGGCTAATGTGTAAACAGGGGAGGGAGGATTGAGGACAGAGGAGATTGGAAATAATGAATTTCTATGCACCCAGGGTCTTAGCCACTCACCAGAAGGATGGCTCACCGAAACAATAACGTTAGCCTTGGCCTGTTTGGCTTGGCAAAGGGATGAAAGATTCAGCAACAGCTTAATCATGTGTTGCTTTAATGTCAATCCATTCTTTTGTCAAAGCTGAATTGTTTAGTACATGTATATTTTGTCAACAAAAAACAGACCCCAACGCAACTGCTTGGCTCAAGCAAACACTGGATCGCAAGTGACAATCAGGTCACCAATTTATAGATCCCTCTTGCCTGTGTTTTATTTTAAGGGATAAAAAACGGAAAACCGCTTGGGTTCAGACAAGGAGGTAAAGTGCACCTGTTGTTTTCCATCATCCATTAGTTGAACCAGAATGGTACTCACTTAAGTGGGGAGTGCATGGAGCGGAAAGCGCCCCTCACTGTATATATATATAAATAAATAAATGAATATATATATATATATATATATATATATAAATAAATAAATGAATATATATATATATATATATATATATATATATATATATATATATATATATATATATATATATATATATATATATATATATATATATATATATATATATATATATATATATATATATATATATATATATATATATATATATATATATCATTGCTCAAATTCCTATAGAATTGTAGGGATGTGACTTTTTGTCAATCCTGTTATGACGGATGTAATTGCCTTGTATGAATTGTGCAAAAACAGTGACAAGAAAGATCAATTTGCTGATACTGAAATTAATACAGCAGAAAAATGTAGATTATATTGAAGAAAGTGAGTGTTTGGCTGTGTTCTACCATAGAATGAGTATATGAGAGTTTTAAAGCGTGTTCAAACAGAGTGCATACATGACCTGAGCTTTTTCATTCACAAGTCAGTTGCCATAACAACGTATAGCTCTGTTGGATGTGAATACGGGATAAATTACACTTTGCAGCAAAGAGATAGCTCGCAAATAGCATTTTGGTGTCCGCCCTTTCGTTTTGCTTTGTTGTCTAAGTAAACTTTTTTCTCCATCTGCCATACTACCTTACTTCAATAGATTACTTGCCAAATGACTTGGGGCGAAAGGCCGACTAAACCCAAGACTGGTCGCCAGTCAGCCACAGGACACACAGAGAGAGAGAAAAACAATGATTCACACTCACAATCATAAGGCCACCAGAGGGGAACAAGCCCACGCCTGCCTGCACCAAAGTTAAGGGAGTGAGCCACGACACCATCATGCAGCTTCATTTGTCATCATGTATTTCACTAACAAGTTAATGTTATTGGCAAAGGCATCATCTTATAAATATTGAACTTTATGAAACCTATGCAAGCTGCAGCAGCGCAACAAATTCTGATGATAAAAGAAAAAACACACTCTTAAAAGTGCTGTGAGCCATGCTACAGTGCGCTTCCTCGATTTTTCACCAGGGACTTGGCTGTGGGTTCTCTCTACTGTTCACCATGGATCTTCGGTAATAAGGCTTACAATGTAAAAGTAGGGTGAATTCAGAGATGGGCCTAGGTACCTAAGGGAGGCTCATTGCAATTCATTTTCTCAACCGCTTATCTGCACAAGGGCTGCAGAGGGGGTGGGGATTGCTGGAGCCTATCCCAGCCAACTACAGGCACCAGGTATGGGACACCCTAAATTTGTGTACCCAATCCCAGGGCACAAGTAGACGTACAAACATTCATGGTCACACTTATACCTAGGGGCAATTTAGAGTGTTCAACTAGCTTACCAAGCATGCTTTTGTGATGTGGGAGGAAATCACCCGGAGAAAAGCCAAGGAAGCCCAATAAGAACATGCAAACTACCCGAAGGGAAGTCCAAACCTGAGATTGAACCCTATACTATGTATGTATATATATTTAAATACATATATATATATATATATATATATATATATATATATATATATATATATATATATATATATATATATATATATATATATATATATATATATATATATATATATATATATATATATATATATATATATATATATATATATATATATATATATATATATATATATATATATATATATATATATATATATATATATATATATATATATATATATATATATATATATATATATATATATATATATATATATATATATTATATATATATATATATATATATATATATATATATATATATATATATATATATATATATATATATATATATATATATATATATATATATATATATATATATATATATATATTTTATATATATATATATATATATATATATATATATATATATATATATATATATATATATATATATATATATATATATATATATATATATATATATTATATATATATATATATATATATATATATATATATATATATATATATATATATATATATATATATATATATATATATATATATATATATATATATATATATATATATATATATATATATATATATATATATATATATATATATATATATATATATATATATATAACATATATGTGTTGTAGGGTGATAGAATGTGTACATTTGCCACTTAATCAAAAAATATTTGGGGGTTAATTGCCTTGGCTAGTTGAAATAATGCCAAGGCAAAATCTGGCTGGCCCTCATTTCTCCAGTTTGATAACTCCACCAAATGCATAGTTGCAACAATTCAAAGCATTGATCTTTTTTTCACGGGAAGAAAAACAGATCAAAACGTGTGAATGAAAATCGACAGGGTTTTGTTCTCAACACCCAGTTGCAGATCTACCTATTTGCCCGGTCACACAACACAATCGACTAGAAATCTTAAACAAATGCTCAGATCCACAATCATTTGGGGTACATATTGAGATGTAGTTACTCCACATTGTTATAGAGAAAGGGTGTTAATAACACGCAGTGCTCTTTTTCACTATGTGTGGATGAGAGACAGGCCCCGGCTGTGGCTATAAACTGGCTAAAAGGTGTGTTTGCACCCCCCTCACAAGGCTCATGGCAGAAGCACACAACAACACTTCCTTCCATCGTGTCTTCACATCGCTCTATAAAAGCCTACGCAAAAGCACCGAGGATTGGACTCGATAAACCACTGTCGCACATTATAATCTTACAATGTCGCTCAAATTTAGGTCAATCTGAAAGTAATTTAGATTTTGCATTAGCGCACCCCCAGCTTCGACCCGGATGCATGGATAGATGGATGGACGGATGGGTGGCGAGTCTCTCTGACAAGGGGGTTTCCATTTTCCTCCCACGATCAATGCGAGCACGCCACAGCCCTTTAACGCGTAATAAAAACCGAAATCCACTTGAGGAAGACCATGGCCAAAAAACATCTGGTATTGATGCCCACTTTTCCTTAAAAACACAGGCTACGCGCACACATATTCATTGCTGGCAATTACAATCAAAATGTATGATGTTAATGGTGTTATTTTTTTTGCTGTGGGGAATGAGTAAAAGGGGTCCAAGTGAACTGGAATGACATTGCACTTGCTTACTGTAAAATAAATTCCCTCGGGGGATGGAGAGCCTCTTTTTCGCACCTCGACTTTCCTCCTCGCCGGGCTGGGAATCCGAAATTCAGACCATGAAAACGGGCTGTGGATCGTTCCAGCTTCCGAATTATGTTGGTCCAGTGCGTAGGGTGGAAGATGACAGGTTCCCAGCATCCAAAGAGGAGCGAGCCAGCTGTGTGGAGGAACTGAGGGAGACGAGGGAGGAAGGAAGGAGCGGCCGGGCGAAAGCACTGCGCACAGGAGGGGAGGCAAAGAGTGGCTCACTTGTGTGCTTTACTTTCTCACTCTCTCTCTTTTCCTGTGCGCGTGTGCGTGTGTGCGAGGTGCGCGTGTTAGCGTGTGGTAGTGTGTGTTAGTGCGTGTAGTTCACAAAACACCGTCATTTCATCCCTGCGAGACAGACCGACAGACAGTTTGGGTAACAGTGCTAACAGTGACCTCTACTGGTGATAAAATGACTTACATATCGTCTCGATACAAGAGAGAAAAAGTCCAACTGGTATGAATTGGGGGACCAGGCGCGTGCACAGATAGACACTTGGTGGAGTTAACACATGCGATTTTTTTTACCCAGGTGGGGAAATTATCTTTGCAACCTCAGCCTATTTATTACACGTTATATCAATGGTGAAAATATATAAATAAATAAAATAGACCCATATCTGAGAGGCATTGATTTGAATTCTAGTGAGGATTCTGCCCTGACCTGATTCGCAGTGTACACTTTACTTTATCTCTTTTTCAGCCTCCTCCACACGCCACGCTGAACCTTACACTCAGTTTGAGGTCTATGTAGTTTTATATCTTCTCAGTCCTCTTTTTAACAATTACACCAAAATTGTAGAAGCAAAACCGTACTGTCACTCCACCGCACTCCAAAAACATGTTGTATGTTCTTTGCAACACCATAAAATAAACAACATTTCTTTATTTCAATTTTTTCAAAAACAGATTATTCCTTTAAAATATATTCAGAGGTTAATCTGCAGCTAGCAAATGTTTTAAATAACATTTTATCTCTCTTATCACACGCATGTTCAAATATATGCATGAACCTGGTAAACACTCAGACGTTGTGAGGACAAATACCCTAGTGGGGGGATTTGGAAGACAACAGACAATAATAAGTCTCTCTTTAACCTTATTCAATTCTGTTTGTAGACTCTCTTCTCTTCCTGCCTCATGCTATGTTTGTCTCTTTTTCTGTGTTTTCATCTGTGTCTAACATTTCTTTGTTCAGTCATGTGTAATCCATTTCCAAATGCCACAGTCACTGGCATCAGTGGCAATATAAATCTTGCACACATTGTTCTCACATGCACTGTTTGCTTGGGTGAACAAGAAAAGTACTGCCTGTTGAGATTATTGATGCACTTGTTTGGCCTTAGCTCTAATGCCATGCTCTTATCACCAAAAAGAAAATATTTTAGTCTGACTTATAATATTTTGACATTTCTGGAAAAAAATATAATTTCCGTGAGAACATAAGAATGGTGGTTCATTTATTGAAGTCTCCTCTTGTAAAATACTCTGTTTGAGGAATTCTGTGCCCCAGCCTTCCCTTTGCTGCCTAATGACCTGACATCTCCACAGGGATCATTAAACTTTCATCTGAACTAATCTAAAAACTGAAGTCCCCTTAAGATAGACTTGCCTGCATCAGTGGAGAAACTAGACCTCCTTGTGCAAGATATGTGGCTTGAATGTGGCAAAATAACTTGAATATGCAATAGTGAATTGTGTTAAGTGTGATCTTAAAAGGTGAACTAACATTCTCAATTATCTCAAATGTAAAGAAAAACTAGACACCATTCTAAATTCAGCTCAAATAAATGTTTTATTCTGAATTCATCGCTGTTCATTAAGAAAAATATTTAACTCCAAATGTCCATTTTTATCTGACAAAACCACAACAAAATTAAAAACGAGGCACCTTAGAGTGTCCAATCACCCTCCCATGCGCAGGCGGGGAGAACATGCAAACTCCACACAGGTGGACGTGACCTGGATTTGAACCAAGGACCCCAGAGCTCTGCGACCAATTGCGCCAACGACTCGCGCCAACCACTCGCTCCACCGGTCTGCCCAAAATGTATAATATTTGTAATGTGTCCTGCAAATGAAAAATGTCTAATCCCCGTGTTTCAGCACCATGGAGAGTTCCAAGGAGCAACACAACAGGCAGTTTATATTTACATCATCTCATCTCATTTTATGAACCGCTTTATCCTCACTAGGGTCGCAAGGGGTGCTGGAGCCTATACCAGCTAACTTTGGCCCAGAAGAGAGTGACACTGAATTGGTGGCCAGCCAATGGCAGGGCCCAAGGAGACAAACAACCATTCACACTCTCACTCATAATTAGGGGCCATTTAGAGAGCCCAATCAGGCTACCGTGCATATCTTTGGAGTGTGGGAGGAAACCGCAGTACCAGGAGAAAACCCAAGAAGGCCCGGAGAGAACATGCAAACTCCACACAGGTTGACCGACCAGGATTCTAGCCCAGGTCTCCCACTGTGAGGCCGACACGTTAGCCACTCATCCAGTGGGCCCCCCCGGCAGTTCTCCTCACGGTAAATACTCGCCAAAGAGTGTGTGCATGACTGCCAGTGATTCCCCGTTGCGTGACAGTGAAGTCAGGGATGTTTAAGTCCCAAGCAGCCTAAGCATTCCTCAGGGGGTGTACCATTTGCCCGACCACTAAGGGCTTGCCAACAAAGGAATATTTTATAGGTAAGGACTTGTGCTTTTGACGTCGACAACAATGCCTTTCTATTTCTCCTCAAAATCTCCCAATGCATTCTGCTGACACAAGTCACAGGCACAATGATAGGAAGGCGTTTCCACAGCAACACTTTCGTTCATTGTGAGAGATGGAAACATGGATTCTTAAAGGTCAAAGGAGCTGATAATTCTCATGTATGTAATGCGTAGCTACTTAGAAATACAATTTGTACAGATTTCTCAATGTACAGCCTTCTGTAGAAATATTTGCATACCTGTCAACCTCGAACCATTTGTGATCTTACCAAATTTTGTTTTCGCCCTTACATATATGTATAAATACATGGAAAATCTTACCACTTTACTTTTTTGTAAAAAATCACGAACAACAAGTAGAAAATGTATGTTTATGTGTTTATTGCTTTCAAAGTTCCACTACAACAGCTTCCAACAACAAGGGAACAGGAAACGGAAATCACATGGTGAAAGTGTTACAAAACGAAATGTTTATCATGATCTTTTTTTTTTAGCCAATCAGAGGCGCCGGTACATATATCACTTGGCAGACATGCGTTTCCGGGAAGAAACAATGGCGGATGGTGAAAAATGGCTAGAAAGTGCCTTAATTTATTTTTTTTTCTCAAAATCACCGTTTAGCGTACCATTTTCATGTGTACAGCGTACCAATATAAAAATGGGCTTTCAGTTGTACCAATTACGGCGAGAACGTACCAGTTGACAGGTATGTATTTGTCTGCACATTTTCCAAAGCAATTTTAAGACAAACATCCCTTTCAGGGTGGCCTGGTGGAGCAACTGGTTAGTGTGTCGCCCTCACAGTC